>NW_015557197.1:1489772-1490834 GCF_001515605.1 Sinocyclocheilus anshuiensis | reverse complement strand
ATACCGTGAAACCGTGATATTTTTGCTTAAGGTTATCATACCGTCAAAATCTCATACCGGCCCATGCCTAGTCTCAAGGCTCGGGGCTGTCAGAGAGCTCCGGCATTGTCAGAAAAAATTATAAGAGGTGAAAGCATGTGATGAACTATAGGGTTCATTGTGAATAAGAATTAATTTGTTCTCCCGAACTGCCTGTTGGACACAAACTTCAGCCCTCTGATTGGTTGACTTCTTCTTTAGTTTAAATTAACCTTTAGCGAGCGATCTGTCCCCATCGCTGTTCTTCACAATGGCGGTTAATGTCATCCTCTCATAATACAATTTAAATATATTATTTAAATATATGAATATATAATTACATTTAAATTATGATTATAATTAAATATATAAATATATAATATAAATATTATTTCTGGTTGGCCACGGTGCCAATAATGACTAATAATAAATGATTTGCAGCATCCATCCATCCTGTATATAAAGCCCTCTGATTGGTTGACTTCTTCTTTAGTTTAAATTAACCTTTAGCGAGCGATCTGTCCCCATCGCTGTTCTTCACAATGGCGGTTAATGTCATCCTCTCTGAGATGGCTCTGCTTACAGAATAATGAACATGAAGTGTGGAGTTTCTAAATCATGCATGCATGCGATGTTACACCAGGGCCGCCCAGTGACCTTTCTGAAGAGTCCAAAGCAAGCATCTAATTGAAAACCCCCTTTTTTACCTAATCATCAAGTTGAACTACTTGACCTGCACTTGTTGCAGGAACAATACAGGACTATGGCCAGTATGGGAGCTTTTTAGGTCAGTTATGTTTTGCAATGATGTAATGTTTTGCACTGAATGTTCATCATATTCCAACACAACCATGTTTAAATTGATGTAATTAGCTGGATCATTTCCATTGGCTATGTATTTTTAATTTTATTTTGTAAAATTCTAAAAGTCTCTCTTTTTATCTCTCTTTAAAATATGAAATAATAAAATATAAATAAAATAAAATTATAGTAATATAATAATAATAATAATAATAATAAACATTTTTGTTAAAATACATTATA
>NW_015557197.1:1485324-1489729 GCF_001515605.1 Sinocyclocheilus anshuiensis | reverse complement strand
GAATAAATACTATAATAGTATATAAATAATACTAAAATAACACTGTTTTGTGGTGGGCCCTGTGAAAATGAACCTAATCCTGATTGTTGTGCCGTGAAATACTGAAATCTCATGGCGGTTAAGTGTGATTGAACGTTACAGTTTAAAAAGTCATTATTTTTCCAAGTGCATTTGGTAACACTAATAGTGCAGAAATTACACACTTCACCTTTGACCTTTATTGGATCGAATCCTTCTTACAGTACATGAATAGTCATGCCTTAGACATAATAGATATAGTGTTTTACTGTGTGGCTTTAAATTGCTGTAGGAGCTAACAGCCATGTTTTTATCTTCATGTCTGAGAGCCTTCTATATTTTACAGTGTGAAAGAAAGCTGACTTCAGTTGAACTCTGACCTTAAAATGGAGGCCACCAGGATGCCAAGCTTCCTGTCAGACTGTAATTACCATGCCAACATCACCTTGCAGGCTGCCCTGATTGGGTCTTTGTGCCAGTGCCAATTATGAAGACAAATTACCGCTTGTCTGTGCAGTAATGGTACATAATCACAGACCTCCAATGACCAGCTAATATCACTTTGCTTTTGAAAGCTTTAGTCGGAAACAGTCGTACATGTACAGCAACCTTTTTCTAGCTATAAATCTGATGTAACCATTTAAAGGCTCAGAAAATGTAGTAAAAATAACTAAACAGTCTAAAAGCCTGTTCATTTGTGTGATACAAAAATACACTGGCTTTGGTGCCACCATGATCTTTCTCTGATTGTTGTTGCTCCTGTGCGTGCGCTTGTCGTTCATGATGAACTGCTTAGTTCATGATACATAAAAAAGGATGGAAAGACAGAGAGATCGAATTAAAAAGGACAGCTGAGCATGACAATGCTTCTGTATTTACACAAACTGCATGCTGTGCCAAAGCAATTTGTTTTCCATTTTAAAGCTGATTAAATCATGTAATGTGAATGTACTGCAAAAAGACAGTACTCCAGGAGGATAGCCCATCGTTTCAGTATCTGTATTTATGTTCTACTGTTAGTGTTATCTGTATGCACCAAGGGTCTGAGAGTAACGCAATTTCAATTCTCTGTGTGCATGTGCTGTACATGTGGAAGAATTGACAATAAAGCAGACTTGACTTGACTTGACTTGACTTGAATTAAGGGAAATTGGGGGAAAAAGCACTGAAAATATGCCAAAACCTTCCTCTTATCTCAGGGTCAGCAGTGCTGAGACTTAATGTAAATTATGGGGGGGAACAATACTGTTTTAGAATGGGAGACTGGGCCGAGGGGTCAGAATTTGAGGGAATTTGTGGTGATGATCATGCACAAAAAAAAACAAAAAAAAAAACATTTTTGAGTATGATTTTAGTTGGATAACTAAAGTTGGATAACTTGTTTGATTGTAATGGATTTGCATTGCCTGCATAATCTAAAGAGAATTCTGAGTGTTCGAAAAGGTTAAAAAAGAGGTGCTTTTGAGGAAAATGGCAAAAACTGGGGAGTTTTTGGATGGGTTGGATTAAGTTTTTTGGCAAATTACATAATTATAAGCTTTTCTGTAAGTCATGGAGGTAATTAGTTGAAACATTGTGATAAAAAAACTAAAAAAGGAAAATATAAATGGATATTTGTCTAAGCATTTTACAAGTTAATGTAAAGACCTTGTGTTTTGTACTTGTACTTGTATTTGTGGTAGTTATTTATGATGTAATTTAAATAGTTAAGTTATTAATTATGACCCTATTTTTGCACATGCTCTGAAAAATTGTGATTATATCACTTTTTCTTTTTTTTTCTTCTGCTGTCCATAGTTGATGCCTGAATTAAACAAATCTAGTTCATCTCTAGTTTGTCGATCAGGTTGCTAATATTGTATATATATAATATATGTATTATATATGTATATGTATATTGTATTGCTAATTCTGAAATTAAACTTACCTGAAATTAAGTGTGTAGTTGAAGACTTCTTATCATATATTTTATTCTAAAGGGCTGATTCTCTCATAGGTAATTATAATAGATGAGACCTTTGCTTTTTTATCTATTCAATTATTCAGTTTACCACATAAAGCTAAAAACCTAAAAATGTGGAAACATTTTCACTCAGAAATTGCTAGTAAACTTCACAAAGAAATGGCAAGTAACATTTCCTACTGTAAATATATCAAAACTTAATTTTTGATTAGTAATATGCATTGCTAAGAACTTCATTTGGACAACTTTAAAGGCGATTTTCTCAGTATTTAGATTTTTTTGCACCCTCAGATTCCAGATTTTCAAATAGTTGCATCTCGGCCAAATATTGTCCTATCCTAACAAACCATAAATCAATGTAAAGCTTATTTATTCAGCTTTCAGATTATGTATGTCTCAATTTAAAAAAAATTTGACCCTTAAGACAGGGTTACATATTGATTTAAATAGGATAATCCTGTACCATATTGATATAAAAATGCAAAGAAAAAGAAAATATATTACATTTGTTGTTATTAACATAATGAAGTGCATTTAATATTACATTGCGTAAAGGTTTCCTAAACTGGGGTCCATAAGTTTAATGAAAAGCTAATAATTAATAAAATCATAAAAATTTTAAATTTAAATAACTCATTAAAAAAACGAAATAAAACACTTACCAAAAACTTAAATATTTAATTTGTTTACCTGCATATCATGTGATCATGAACCAAAGTCACAGACCTGTGAACATGCAGATGTGTTACTTTATTATGAATTTGTGCATTTTAATGTCTTTGAAAGATAAAAAGCCTTTCAAAGACACTGTAATACATGGTTAAATAACCTACTGAGTGATAATTAATGTGTTCATCAGTAGTTGATGCGATGTTGAAATGTTGAGGAAACACTTCTTAAAATTGAAATGATTTTTGTAAATCCAGTGGTCAAATGCTGTGTAATTATAGCCACCTGACTAGTGACTGGTCTTTTGTGAGTGTCCACAAAACTGGAAGACTTTCTGAGTGTATATAAGCAGTAAGCTATTTTAGAAAGAAACATTTAAAAGATGAAAAAGAGGAATTAAGGAGAATCAGTACATTATGAATAATTCATTGGTATTGTGTGATTAGTAATCATGTAATCAATAAAAAGGTAACTGTAGTTTGATTACGAGTATTTTATTAGATTGTAATTTAACAATACTTAATTTTTAGAATCTGATTACGTAATCCACATTACATGTAATCAGTTACTACCCAGCTCTGCTTGTAATATAATATGGGTTCAGTCTAGTTCTGCTTTTAAACTAGTTTTGTTCCCCCACAGCATCAGCAGACCAGAAATGTGATAACTCATATTCAGCTAGATATCATTTAGCATTATCATTAACAGTGTGAAATGTGAATCTGACACTTGAAGGTTGACGGAGAAGTGATTTTGTCACAGCTGACGATCCACGTTTTCATCCCAGCGAGTGGCAGAGGATCATGGGTAGTTCATCGTATCAAAGTTCATTTAGCAGTTAAGCATGATTGTTTGCGATAATTATTACACTTGCCTAGAAGCTTTTTAAGCCTGTTTGTTCAAGTTTTGTGAATTGGAAACCTGCATCTTCTATATTCAAGCGCTTTTGCTTTAAAATAACCTCCATCATGGGGTATAGAAACCGATGCATAATGCATTATTCATACAGGCCCGATTAAGTTGCGTCTAGCATACCTAAATCATAATAAAGTTGATGGCCATCTATTTGACCATGTCTGAAAACTAACTGGCTCATGTAATTAGTCCCACTTGAATCATGAGCATATTCATCAAAGCTCATTCATTCCCAGGATCTTTAGAAAAGCATCAGATAGCCGAAGCATGGGCTCAAAGAGCATGTCAGCTCGCAGCCTTTTTGGAAATCGAGATGGGATTGTGTAGCGAGGTTTAAGCTCACTTTAGTGAAGGACGTTGCTTTGAGAATTATGTTCGGTTGAAAAGAGTGATGCTACTTTCTGTACGGACTTAAGAAAGGACTCTTGATGACATGGATCAAACTTGATGTGGGAAGAAAGGAAATAGATCAGAATGAATAACATGATTTTATATCTCTCGCTTTCTTCTTTATCGCTTATTCTTCTGGCTGCAGTAAATGCAAGAAATTTGAAATGGTAAAAAAGATATATGGAAATTGGTGAATGTAAATAACTAAGTAAACAAAAACGTGCTTTAAAGGGGTCATAAGATGTTGCTAAAAAGAACATTATTTTGTGTATTTGGTGTAATGAAATGTGTTTATGTGGTTTAAGGTTCAAAAAACACATTATTTTCCACATAATGTACATTATTGTTTCTACTCTATGCCCCGCCTTTCTGAAACACGTAGATTTTTACAAAGCTCATCGTTCTGAAAAGCGAGGTGTGCTCTGATTGGCCAGCTATCCAGTGCGTTGT
>NW_015557197.1:1477581-1485307 GCF_001515605.1 Sinocyclocheilus anshuiensis | reverse complement strand
TGTACATTATTGTTTCTCCTCTATGCCCCGCCTTTCTGAAACGCGTCAATTTTTACAAAGCTCATCATTCTGAAAAGCGAGGTGTGCTCTGATTGGCCAGCTATCCAGTGCGTTGTGATTGGCTGAATACCTCAAGCGTGTGATGGAACTGTTACGCCCCTTACCATACTGTGATGCCGTGTCCCGGCGGGACGAGACAAAACCAGTAAAACCCATTATAAACGAGGCATTTGTTGCATCCAGTGGGGACGTAATTATTGATTATAATGACTTATACTGTCTTTTTATGCATTGCGTAAAACCATGTCTGCATTTGTGATCGGAGAAATGACAAACAACAAGCGCTACCCTACACTGCTCAAAACTCACGTTTGAATCGTCAGTGGCAAATTCTTTAAATATGAAAACGTACTTACAGTCTGTGAGTCAGAAGCACCAGACTGTCCTTGCAAAGTTGGAATTGCCCCACTTTATAGAAACAGACACCGGCATTGTAGGCTACTCTCCCAGGAAACAGTCATCGTCCTCCGTAAAATGCGCTGCACACATCGGAATATTTGGTTTGAACTGTTTTGCACACATCTGAATATTTGGGTCGAACTGTTCAGGAACAGTGTTTTAAATACAATTTAACCACTGATTTCTAGTTGTGTCCTCTTTTGGAAGGCCAAACAAAGTAGTTTCACTTTCACAACGAAACACACAAGCGTCTCCAGGACATGGTGGCGGCGGCAACAATACTACAGGGAGAATCAAAGTTATGCCTTCTTTCTTTGCGTGAACATTTGGGCGGCGTTATGCAAATCTTCCCGCATCGTGACGTAGACAAGAGCCGTTTTAGGTAGGCGTGGTTGACTCTTAACTTTTAGAAAGAATATCTCTTTACGTCTTTAGATTTGAGACTTTAGTCTTTGCAACTTTACAGATCTTCTTTATGCACCAAGAGCTTATAACACTCCAAAGAGAAAGGAAAAATTGAAATCGCATCATATGACCCCTTTAACTTGTGACATAGCAGTGTTGAATTGTTCTAGTAGGATATTACATTACTGCTGCCCTTTAAGAAAGAATTAAACAAATGTTGTTCTCATGAGATATTCTGCGTGGAAAGCAAGCTCAGGAACAAATTAGTTAATCCAAAGGCTTTCGAGAAAGAAAAGCATAGCTTTTGCCGCACTGCACTCTACATAACCCACTGTCACGAATGGATGAAGTTCACACTCTCAGCACAAACTTTTGATTACTTTCTGTAAGGTGTTTAAAACTTTAATCAGTTCTAGAAAATAAGGAACTGACTGCAGGGTTGATCAAATGTATCTTAAATTCGACAGGGTGCTTGGTTTCTTTTGCCATCAGTCTTTATTTTACCAGAGGTTTGAATCTGGAACGTTTTGGTTGCTGGCTTTACATGGTTTTAGTTGGTAATTTATGGTCTTAAGCAGGATTAAGCAAAATTTTTGGTCTGTTACAACCAGGATGTTGAATTGCAATTCAATCATCAGTCACACAAAAGTTTGCCTTAAATAAATTACAGACTATTTGCAAATTATGCTTTATTATTATTATTGTTATTATTATTCCCTGATATGTAGAAAAATGTGTTAAGTAAATTAGAGTGTTCTACATAGTCAACAGTGTATTCTTCTATCGTTAATATTATATTATATTATATTATATTATATTATAATTACATTTATATTATATTTACATTTCTAAAAGTAGAATTTCAAACATTTATTAAAATATCAAAATATCATCTATATTTTTAGGATAACATGTATATAGGTCATTGATAATAATAAATGCATTATTTAAAATGACTATTTCAACAGTTTTCAGGAAATTAATTTATGTATTTTGGTCTCTAGACCATTTTTTCCCCCAGAAATATCCTATAAATAAATACAATAGTGTCTGAAAATGCAAAGTTAATCTTGTTGAACACTTCCAAAAGCCATTGGCTTCCAAAATGTATTTGACTTAATTTGTGGTGAGTCAGCATTCACATTAATGAGGCAACAGGTGTACAAAAAATATGCTTTAATTGAATCATGAAAAGAAACATCAACAAATATATGCATATATCTTCATATAATCATTGCATTATATTATGTTGCTCAATTAAAGAAAAATTAAAAGCAAAGAAATGGAATGAAGAAATTCAACTCAATCTAGGACAAGGTCACGGTGATCGGCAACTGTTTAAAATTCTGCTTCTAGCTGTTTTGTCTCACTCTCTTACTGTGAGTCTCACACTCTAGGGATCAGCTCGGAGACGGCATATAATGAGGTATGAAGCAGGCAGACTGTTCCATATACACGTACCCATAAAACCCTACCACATGCATTCGACGGACACTCGCTGCGATTTTCAGCTGGTGAAAGTTTCAGGCGGTCTGATGATGACATTTCTGTGACATTCTGCCACTCGTCTCCTCCCGAGACCTCCCGGTACACAGAAAAGTGGGTTAATGCTAATATCAGAGAGTGATCTGATTAAACCAAGAAAGCTAACTGTGAAAGTGGGTCGTGAAGTGCTGATATTGATGATGTTCTCCGGGTTTTTAAGGTTAGGCATTTGGGTTTTTAAATCGGGATTAGTTTGATGTAACAGATGCACTTTCTGCGTTGGGATGCCAAGAGACCGAACACTTGAAGATGTGACTTCAAACCATATGTAGAAGACGACCAATATTCTGTGATCTTGACCCAATATTTTGTTCCCTGGCCCAAAGTACCGGTCTGGGACCTCGTTATGAGAGTCCACATCTAGATATTTGCAGCCAACCAATGCAACAAACTTATGAAGTGTCCAACACTTCTTTTAGCAATTAGCAATATCTCGCTACTTAAGACTTTAATGGTTTTTAATGATTTCTCAATGGGCCTCGCTCATGTGGGCAGTGGCTGTCATGGGATACTGCAACTTGAGCTGTTTTAAATAACCGTGTGATGATAGAGGCCTATTAAGTTGCCACCACCAAATAAAATTAATTTGTTACGTACTTGTAATTTGTTACTCTCCAGCATGACCGTCTCCATGACAACTTGAGATTTAATTCATATCTGTTGATGACTCAACAGCGCAGAGGCAGTCAAACGAGCACACTAACAATGATCGTCTTGCTCCAGTCAGACAGGAAGTTTTGTGTTTGTCGTCAGGGAAGCAGACAAACGCAGGTGAGATCTCTCAAAAAGGCAGAAGAGAGACATTGAGACTAATAATGATGTTAATGAAGGAGAAATGACCAGAAGAACTCATACTGACACATATCTGAATGCTGAGAGTTCAGTTAAAAACTCAGTAAAGCCGTTTGGATTCCAATCCTACAATTCGGAAGAGAAAAAGCATTTTTTTTAACCTTGGGTTCCTTCAGGACTTAGGTACTGGTCTGTGGTTAAAATTACTGGAAGAGACTTCCCTATTTTTTATTACATGATCATTTATACACAGTCATACCTCAGATCAGTGGCATTTAGGTATTATCATTACCTAAAACACACACACACACGCACGCACACGCACGCACACACACGCACACACACACACACACGCACAAATAATACATTATTTGAAATAAAAACTAAATATAAAACTTATATGAACTTATTTTATTTCATCTAGTTGCCAATGTAAGATTTCTCATATTCATTTAAAGTTGAAGTACTAAAATAATTACAATTAAAAAACTAAAACTTATAAATACTAAATAACTATATAATGTATATACTAAAAACGAAAGAAAGAAAATGACAAAAATACTAAACAAAATTGCTAAAACTTTAACCAAATTTAAAATGACAATAGAAAATATAAAAATAAAATCTAATTCAAAATAATAACAAAAACTATAATGGTGTATCAATGATACTAAAATAACAGGCTGTGATGTCACTGTGAAGACTGAGCTCATGAATATTTATCAGATGTTCCTAGGTTTTTTAGGTAATGTTTATATTGTCCAGTCACCTTACCTAATTAATATTCACAAGCAAAATCATTAATTTCATTTATATTTAATATTAAATATGAATAAATATAGTGCATTTAATGACTTTTTCTCTACATGAATAATGCAAATTTGTTCCTATTGTATGCATTAATACAAAATAACATAAAATTGGTGGTAACACTGTACAGTAAGGTGCTATTCTATAACTAGTTAGTGCATTAGGTAGTATGACCTATAAAAGTCAACTTTTTACTGTAACTTGTTAATACAGCTGACATTTTAGAAATTGATTAGTATATGTATAAATTCATGTTAACTAAAATTAACAAATGTTGTAAAGGTATTAGTTTTCATCTTAGCTCAAGCTATCTAATGCAGAAACTAATATTAATAACTGGAATCTCATTGAAAAGTGTTACCTATGTGTTCCCCAAATAATATTATTCTATAAAGTCTTTAACTTTGAAATGTGTTACTCCCAACACTATCTACAATTGTATGTTCATAAATCTTAACTCGGTTACAGACCAGCAGGTGTGAGTTGGTGTACCTGTCTTTTTCGCAGTTGAAGTTCAAGTCTTGTGGAAAGAAACAAACCTCATCAGTCATCCAGCAAATATTCTATCATATTTATCTACTGAGTCAGGCAGTGCCTCACCTGTCCCACCTCCCCATCACTCACGAAGTGCTGCATCCATTTTAAATCACTCTGAATTCACTTTATAGCTGATATTATTCTTCATTTTTGAACTTTTATCATCCACTGCACCAGGCTCTGCTTCTGCCCTCAAACGTCTTCCTCTCTGGTCAATAAAACCGTTCAGTTGCATAAATATACCGGCTTATCTTCTGCCGTAATGTACGAAGTAACTCAAGCCCATGACGGGACAGGTAATTCATCATTATTAAAAGATTTGGTTAGATTTTGTCAATGCACAACGTTACCGTTAAAGATCATGTTGGTGCCGTGACCCGAGTCTGATGTGATGCTCTTCTAAGAGGCTCAGTTTCTTATTCCCTGTCAAACAAACTGATATTGACAAGAGCGGAGGGATAGGAGGAAGATTGCCATTGTTAGGGTGAGATTTAATCTTGTTCATCATCACTCCAAAGCAAAAGTGTCTTCTGGCATGATAGAACTGTCTCTCAATCTTTGAAGTGCAGCAATGTGGCGTCCTATGAACCCGGCAGGCTCGGACAGACCGGCCTTGTCAGCGTTCACAGAGCCAATCACTTTAAAGCGGCGCCAATCGGGTTTGTCAGCAAAGACGCTACAAAAGCTGCATGCAAATCGGAGACTCGGAGAGCAGGATTTACTCAAGACTTTCTTATAATCCATCCAGTGTGTCAGAAATGCAGCTCAGGAAGCTAAAGTCCCTTGAGGACGGCCGGTGAGGAATTAAAGTGTCTGAGGAACTCAAGGCTGTGAGGGGGGGAAACTGCTTGTCAATAAAAGCAGAACACAAAAGGTGGTTCATCTGAAATGTATGTATCAGAGAGAGAAATAGCAGCAAGGTCATAATAAAATGATAAACATTACAGAAGGCTGCTAAAAGGAACCACATTCACTTCACAGCATTATTAACTTTATACAGCATGTCACAACTGTTGCACACCAACAGCAGAAGAGTCAACAGCAGCCTCAAAAAATTTGCAAACATACTTGATGTATGAATGTCATTGCATTTATAACAAAATATCAAAAAATTTGACATTTTATTAAAATAGAAGGCATTTCATTAAAAACAGAAGCACAGTTTTTATGCAAAAATGTACAAAAGGATAAAACAAAATATAGACTCTAACTTTTGACACTTCCTTCTCAAACCAAATTTAGTATCCTGTAAATGAGCATACACTACATCAAATTTCTTATGCTCATTAAGGCTGCATTTATTGGTAGTGTATATGTATTTTTTTTATGTTCATATGTTATCAAAATCTTATAAAAATATGCTCATAAAATAAAGATATTTCTGAGCAGAGCTAGCAGCGTTTTTTTGCAGACAAAACGGTTCAGTATTTTCTTTCCTGTCTTTCTTTTTTCAGGGCTTAAAGTTTTCCGGCACCGTTCATCATATATTCATGAAAAAAAAAAAAACATTTGAATAAGGAAAGCGATAACTTTGCCATAGTATCCTTTCAAATGTTAAAACCATTATTTCTTTTGAACAAAACAATTTCAGAAATTTCATGTTTTAGATTGTTGGTCACCTTGCACCCTAACCAGCAAAACTTGATATCAAAAGCATCCTAAATGTTACATGTGTTTGCACCATATTGTAGTGAGTAAACTTTCTTGGTATTGCTGTTTCAAATATCCCACCATAATCTGTAGTCTGAGCCTGTCAAGGGCTAATGGCAATGGCAGATATGTTACTAGTTAGCTTCAAGGAAAATCATTTTCTTTTTTTGTTTGCCAAATAACCCTGTTGTATGTATTGTGTCCCCGCAAAAAAAGTTCAGGCTCAGGATTTTTTTTTGCTTTTAACCCGTTTTTTTCATAATCTAGTTTTCCATAGAGCTCTGCAATATATACTGTATATCTATGCATGTGTAGAGTTAATGTCTAAATATGTGTCTCATTTAATCTCGACATGCTCTCTACATCGCTACGTGTTTAATCTTTTATATGCTTTAAGGGTGTTTGAAAACTGAAATGTTTTCTGATGATTTCTCCACTTTTTTATACAGTTGATCCTCTTTTATAACACTTTTATGTAATAATTAAGTCAGTCAGATATGTTTGATGTTGTAACATGAGCTAGTTCAGATACGTTTTCACCAACACGGTCAGAATACCATGGGATTTATTGCATTTCTTTATCTCCAGAAACTTTTCAGTTTTATGCATGCATGCGCAGTCCCAACAGATCTAGTTCATGTGATCGTAAGCATTTATTTTGTATGCCGACTCCTCAGGGATGATGTTTTGAGTGCAGAAAATCTCTGCCAGTAGCACTCAGTGGTGTTTATCCCACTAGTACTGAGACTCGATACACAGCGTCTCTGTGCTTGTCCTTGGTGTTTCAACACAAGGTGAGCTGTTAACCTGTCCCAGTAAATTCGCTCCTGTGTTCCCTTGCCTGCCACTTAGTCCTCACTCCAGAGCTCTGCGCCGTCTGTTTTTTCCCAGCTCCAGTCGGTGTCACTGCCGCCTCTAGCCCAGTACTTTCATTAAACAAGTAATTTATGGCAACTTGCAGAGGTGATGAGGGATGTAATCTGGACACCCCAGAGTTTGTATGCTGCCATTACAGATTATTACATCGACAGCACGTTCACAATTTGGGATTATGGGTGAGCAGATCACTCAAAGCGTGCCATCACCTTGATCAATGTCTGTAATAAAACCCCTGCGCCCTGAGTAATTAAACTTCTCTCGATGAAGTCATCAAATAAACTGTGTTCAGTAGAAATCTAATAAACCCATATTTCAAGCTCATGCATCAACATTAAACATGGACTCGTACAGGCTCGAGATGGAGGTGTGAATATGAATGGTGATGAATACTGTAGCAGAAAAAGGGAGAATGAGCGGTGATGGACAGATATAATCAGAACACTAGGACTGTAGCACTATAAATGTCAGTGTTGGTGTAAAAGACTGGTAACAATGATGCTGTTTATAGACATTCATGCAGGATTCCTCTACTGTATATTCATCTGCTGTTTGAGCTCTCATGCAGACATACAGTCAGCATCCAGTAGAATTTTCAGATTTTTGTGTTGTAAAAATGTTAATCAGAAGCGTGACTAGGCTGTGCCCCCCC
>NW_015557197.1:1451902-1477456 GCF_001515605.1 Sinocyclocheilus anshuiensis | reverse complement strand
AATTTCAATCAATTTAATCAATTTTATTACTTTCTATTCATCAAAGAATCCACGGTTTCCACAAAAGCATTAAGCAGCACAACCCTTTTCATCGATAGTAATAAGAAATGTTTCCTGAGCACCAAATCAGCATATTAGATTGATTTCTTGTGACACTGAAGAATATAATATAATGGAGCAATTAAAATTGTAATGATATTTTATAATGATAATGATAATATATAATAATATTACTGTGTTTGCTGTGTTTTTGTTTACATAATCAGCCTTGGTGACCAGGCATAAGAGACTTTAAAACATTAAAGATCTTACCAACCCCACAAACTTTTGACATTAAATGTATTATTGAACACAGACATTACAGCCATAGAAGAGCATCAGATCTCCAGCTCAGTGTAAATCTGTGTTGGTCTGTAGCATATGATATTCATTATACACGCTAAAGTGAAGACACATCTACAGGACTCCTATAAGTCCATTGAATGTGTCACCAGGGTGAACACAGCCAGACCCGAAATGACGACTACAGGCTTCTTTAATGAACAATAAATAGGTATATTAAGCTTAATTGCCTTGGACTATTACAATAAGTGTTGATATTAAACTACTATACCTGCAAACCTGTTCCTAGGCTAGCGGTTAGCATCATTTACGGCTACTTCAGCGTGTTGCTGTTGCTCTGTATTTAAAAGCCTGGCACAGTAGATCACGCACCAGAAGTATCAGGAGACACTTTTGAAAAGTGCATTTCACAGCAATTACCCTGCTCATTTGAAAGGATTTATCTGAAGTCAACAAACCTCAACTGCTGTAGGCAGAGAGCTTCGTCTTCACACTTTTACCGCTGAGTATACCAGGAACACTGAGTTCAGACGCTACAGAAGTTGAGCAACGTGGCGAATGACAAATTTTATTGCGCTGCATAGATGAGTATATCCGATCGTAAGGGAGGCGGAAACAAATAAAATTTCAAACTGAAACTCGTGATGCGCTTCATCTGTGAATAAAGGAAAGGTGTATAATGAAAAGATGCTGGTGTTTGCTCAAATTTCCAAAGCTGGCTGTGTCCAGAGAGGCCAGCCGAGGTTATTTTATTGCTTTGGCTTATATTGCTTCTATTGATTTGTTTTTTGGGGTTTGGAAGGGTGGCTCTTAAATACAAAATGTAGCGTAACAGATAAAATTTATTTCCTTCGCAACTGGACAGATATCTTTTTTGGCTGCGTTGCAGCACACACATAATGCTAGGAGCTAAACTCAGCAAACTCATCTGGAAGTTTGCTCTGTCCATTTGAGAACAGGGAATACTTACCAAACTTTATTTTACCAAGGAAAATGCATTCAGACACTGCTAAATTTTTACTTTCTGTGAAGAAAATGTTGTGCTTGTCTGTGCAAAATCTGCTAGGGTGTCATGGGTGGTTGCTAAAGTTTGTTATGCAGTATCTAGGGAGTGCTTGGGAGTTGCTAGGATATTGATAAATGGTTGCTGAGGCGTTTTGGCTTATATTCTGACTCATGTGCCTCTTTGGCTCTGTTTACGCCTGGTATTAAAGGGGTCATGAACTGCCTTTTTTATTATTTTGTACTGTTCTCTGAGCTCCACTTATAATGTTATCAAGATTTTTACATAAAAAAATCATAATTTAGAAGTAATAGTCTATTTTCTGTCCTGTTTTTAACGCCCCTCATCAGAACGCTCCGTTTGATAAGGTGTTGGCAGATTGTAGACTTGGAAGTAAATGTCCACTAATATGATTGGCTAATAGATGTGTATGTTTGACAGTTTATGTCCATCACAGATGGACGCTGCTGTGATTTAGGTTAAAAACCCATAAATACAAATCAAACGATCTGTAATAACAGACAAAACAATAGTTACCACGTAATGAAAACAGTTACTCACACTTGTGTGGTGCAACATTATTGTCAGATCCAAATTATTCAGCACAGCATCGTCTTTTAGTTTCAATCTTTTTGAAATTGCCATAGTATCCTTTCAAATGTTAAAATTGCCACAGTCATTGCATTCTTTGCATGTGCTGCACTTTATTTGTACCATTTTGTTTTATTAGTTTATTTATTAGAATTTGAAAGATAATAACAATATTGATTGATAAGTGAGATCTGATTTTAGTCCTTGAAAACCAAAAAAGTAGTGCAAATCCTTGAAAGTCCTGGAATTTTATTTTGCAGTATCTGTACAAACCCTGTTTAAGTTACCAGTTCTTGGACCATTTTAATGTTTTTGTTGTTGTTAATTGAACTGAACTGTAGTTTTCTGTAGTAAACTGTCTTTGTATATTTCCTATTTTATATTCATTTCCTAGTATTTAATTTACCATTATTTCTTTTGAACAAAACAATTTCAGAAATTTCATGTTTTAGATTGTTGGTCACCTTGCACCCTAACCAGCAAAACTTGATATCAAAAGCATCCTAAATGTTACATGTGTTTGCACCATATTGTAGTGAGTAAACTTTCTTGGTATTGCTGTTTCAAATATCCCACCATAATCTGTAGTCTGAGCCTGTCAAGGGCTAATGGCAATGGCAGATATGTTACTAGTTAGCTTCAAGGAAAATCATTTTCTTTTTTTGTTTGCCAAATAACCCTGTTGTATGTATTGTGTCCCCGCAAAAAAAGTTCAGGCTCAGGATTTTTTTTTGCTTTTAACCCGTTTTTTTCATAATCTAGTTTTCCATAGAGCTCTGCAATATATACTGTATATCTATGCATGTGTAGAGTTAATGTCTAAATATGTGTCTCATTTAATCTCGACATGCTCTCTACATCGCTACGTGTTTAATCTTTTATATGCTTTAAGGGTGTTTGAAAACTGAAATGTTTTCTGATGATTTCTCCACTTTTTTATACAGTTGATCCTCTTTTATAACACTTTTATGTAATAATTAAGTCAGTCAGATATGTTTGATGTTGTAACATGAGCTAGTTCAGATACGTTTTCACCAACACGGTCAGAATACCATGGGATTTATTGCATTTCTTTATCTCCAGAAACTTTTCAGTTTTATGCATGCATGCGCAGTCCCAACAGATCTAGTTCATGTGATCGTAAGCATTTATTTTGTATGCCGACTCCTCAGGGATGATGTTTTGAGTGCAGAAAATCTCTGCCAGTAGCACTCAGTGGTGTTTATCCCACTAGTACTGAGACTCGATACACAGCGTCTCTGTGCTTGTCCTTGGTGTTTCAACACAAGGTGAGCTGTTAACCTGTCCCAGTAAATTCGCTCCTGTGTTCCCTTGCCTGCCACTTAGTCCTCACTCCAGAGCTCTGCGCCGTCTGTTTTTTCCCAGCTCCAGTCGGTGTCACTGCCGCCTCTAGCCCAGTACTTTCATTAAACAAGTAATTTATGGCAACTTGCAGAGGTGATGAGGGATGTAATCTGGACACCCCAGAGTTTGTATGCTGCCATTACAGATTATTACATCGACAGCACGTTCACAATTTGGGATTATGGGTGAGCAGATCACTCAAAGCGTGCCATCACCTTGATCAATGTCTGTAATAAAACCCCTGCGCCCTGAGTAATTAAACTTCTCTCGATGAAGTCATCAAATAAACTGTGTTCAGTAGAAATCTAATAAACCCATATTTCAAGCTCATGCATCAACATTAAACATGGACTCGTACAGGCTCGAGATGGAGGTGTGAATATGAATGGTGATGAATACTGTAGCAGAAGAATGAGGAATGAGCGGTGATGGACAGATATAATCAGAACACTAGGACTGTAGCACTATAAATGTCATGTAAAAGACAAAAGACTGGTAACAATGTTTAATTTCTTTCTGATCTGTGATGTCGTAGGCCATTTCATGCTTTTAAGAGCCCTCTAAAAAGGAAAAAGCCCGTCTAAAAGCTGTGTGCCTGCAGTTATTTTAGGTGTATGGGATTGAAAGGATTGAATTGGGATGAAAGGCAACATGTAGCCAAATTAATTGTAATTTTTGTGCAATTTAAAAAAAAAAATTTAAATTTAAAATGCAGAGATTATAAGTAAATGTTAAGTCATTATTATTTTTTGCAATTCCATTTGGTAATGCTGGTGGAGCATTACCAAAATAGCACGCTCTATAACGAAATTATGCAGCTTTAAGGACGGTAATATAAACTATTGTTTAAAAAATTTGGGGTCAGTAAAATTTTTTTAATTAATACTTTTTTAATTAATATTTTTATTAAGCAAGGATGAATAAAATTGATTACAATTGACAAAAAAATGTGCCTTTTTTATTATTTTGTACTGTTCTCTGAGCTCCACTTATAATGTTATCAAGATTTTTACATAAAAAAATCATAATTTAGAAGTAATAGTCTATTTTCTGTCCTGTTTTTAACGCCCCTCATCAGAACGCTCCGTTTGATAAGGTGTTGGCAGATTGTAGACTTGGAAGTAAATGTCCACTAATATGATTGGCTAATAGATGTGTATGTTTGACAGTTTATGTCCATCACAGATGGACGCTGCTGTGATTTAGGTTAAAAACCCATAAATACAAATCAAACGATCTGTAATAACAGACAAAACAATAGTTACCACGTAATGAAAACAGTTACTCACACTTGTGTGGTGCAACATTATTGTCAGATCCAAATTATTCAGCACAGCATCGTCTTTTAGTTTCAATCTTTTTGAAAATCCTTCGGCGAATTGTGCCTTGTTTGTAAATCTGCGGTGAAGTGAACAAAGGACCAAGTTCTTACTGACGCGGTCTGCCACTTCATTGAAAATAAAGTTCACCAAATAAAGTTTATCGTTTGGTTTCTGCATAGAACTGTTTGCCGCTCTTGTCATTTACCTACTTTGTGCACGAAATGGTGGGTGGGGCTAAACAACAGGCAGCGCTGTAGAAGCTGGCGTTGATATTTTGCGGAGACTGTGTTTAGCCACTCTATTTAGCCACACACGTCATAATGTAGCACATTCCACAAGCTGTCGTTTTGGCAGATTGGCTTCAATATAAGCTGTTTTTAGACTAATGAGAAAGTTTTGAATCCTGAAATTACAGAATGTATAGCATAATTTAAAAGATCAAGGGAATTTTGCTTTGTCAGTTCATGACCCCTTTAAGAAGCGTTTTGGTTGATCGGATCACAAGACACATTCCCATTTACACCTGGGTTTTTAATCCATTCTCTTTTGTACACTTTCGACCATTTTTGTCCTGATTTTGATAGGAGGAGTCTATGGGCGAGTGTATATGGGCTTTTTCTGATCCTTCTATCTAATATTGTGAAATAAACTTGCACAATTTACATAAGAAAGATGACAGGAAGAGCAGCAGCTTTCATTTCTGCTGTGATAGCCACAAAACTATGTTGAACACTGTCAGTTTGTTTTAGAATCATCTTTTTTTTTTTGCTTTCATACCAAACTTACAATTTCAGATGGCATAGTTTAAATCTTGTCTGGCTAACATGCTTCAACAACACATCCTGTAATGTTTTAGAATTAGGTCAGTAGGCAGAGAGGAGGCGGTCTTTTGTGGCTGTTTGAACGCATTCGCCCACATGGGTGTCCACACTACGAGAGCAATCCAATGGAATGCGTTTTCAACTATCTCTGTAAGTGGTCGAAAGTAGACACGCTCAAAACGTTTTACACCCCATTCACACCTGTTGTTAACGTCGTCTACTTGTGATCGGTTTGACCAAAACTCATCTTAAAGGGTTAGTTCACCCAAAAATGAAAATTAGACTGTGTTTTACTCACCCTCGAAGCATCCTAGGTGTATATGACTTTCTTCTTTCAGACGAATTCAGTCGGAGTTATATTAAAAATTGTCCTGGCTATTCCAAGCTCTATCATTGCAGTCAGAGGGTGTTGCAGTGGAACAGTCCACAAGTCGTCAAATAAAGCATGCGCATCCATAACAAAACGTGCCTCACATGGCTCCGGGGGGTGAATAAAGGCCTCCTGCAGTGAATGTATGCGTTTTTGTAAGAAAAATATCCATATTTCAAACGTAATAAACACTTTTCTCTCACTTCCGGTATCTGTCATATGCGGAAGCCGTTCCGGCGGATGACGCAGCACGAATGCGCAGCGCGCGCGCCTCTGAGATATGCTAGTCTCGTGAGTTTGTTATAATATTTCCTTACTTTAGCAAAGGAAAACCAGTCTCCTCTTGGTCTATATCGAAATCCTCCGACATTTTTCTTTGCAAATCCTCGGTTTGTACTTATAATTCGTGACCGGCATTTTGTTTTGTTCTCTCTCCGCGTTCGTCACTAATCACACAACGCCGACGTCTTACATCATCTGCCGGCACGGCTTCCGCGTATGACAGTTGGCGGAAGTGAGAGAAAAGGGTTTATTATGTTTGAAATATGGATATTTTTTTACTAAAACACATGGATTCACTACAGGAGGCCTTTATTCACCCCCCGGAGCCACGTGAGGCAAGTTTTATTATGGATGCGCATGCTTTGTTTGACGACTTGTGGACTGTTCAACTGCAACACCCGCTGACTGCAATGATAGAGCTTGGAATAGCCAGGACAGTTTTTAATATAACTCCGACTGGATTCGTCTGAAAGAAGAAAGTTATATACACCTAGGATGCCTCGAGAGTGAGTAAAACACAAGCTAATTTTCATTTTTGGGTGAACTAACCCTTTAATACCAGGTATTAAGTTGCGTTTTGGCCAAATTGATCACAAGTAGACGGCGGGGTTACTGGGTTACTAAATTATTATATATTGTGTTAAACACGTGTATGACCGAGATTGTGGTTTATAAAGTCTTAAATATGGATATTTTCCTTACACAAACGCATCGCTTCACTTCAGAAGGCTTTATTCTGATTTAAATTTTTTATCTTCGTTATTATTGTTGTTGTTGCTGTTATTGTTGTTGTTTGCATTATACTGTATACACTACTGTTCAAAACGTTTGGGGTCAGTAAGATTTTTTTTTTTTTGACAGAAATAAAATTAATTCAGCCATGACAATAGAGACAAACAATTTCTATTTCAAATAAATGCTTTTCTTTTGAAGTTCTCTATTCATCAAATAATCCTGTACAAATTATTTCTGAGGAAACATGGACAATGAAGACTGGCTGCTTTATTTTAGGAATAAATTAATTTTAAAATATATTAAAATGGAAAATTGTTATTTTAAATTAAATGTTTACGTTATTCAAAATTATAGATATTAATTTATTTTAAATGATTTCATAACGGTATTACAATTTTTAACATATTTGATCAACTGCTTGCAGTCTTGTTGAGCATAACAGACTTCTATCAAAAGCATTTTAAAAGTTTTACCTAAAACTTTAGAACGCTATATTGATGTTTTTATTCATCTGTTATTGCAAGCACTACTCCAAAACTCCAACTTACAAAACATGCTATTTGAATGGAATGGTAGGGAGCATAATTTCTGTGTTTCATATTTCAGCCAAACACCTGTTCTTGGTGAAGTGCCAGTAGCAACACATGGTTTATTCTCAGAGGAAATGTTTCAAAATGTGATATTTCTCTAGCGAGCTACCGCCTGAAGCCTCGTCCAGCTCGACTGTGAGGCTGAAATGAGTCTGATTTTTCCATCAGTCCGTCTCAGCAGCCGGGCTTGACCTTAAATCCCAACACCGCCGCCTGTAGAGCTGAAGCACGATAACAACACGCCATGTCAAGCACAAAAAGAACCGTCAAACAGACCCAGTTTACCTGCTGTGGAACGGAGGCTGCAAGTTGAGAAAAATATATTCCTTTTTTTATACGAAGGCTGGAATGAATGTAAATTGGGACATTTGTTGGCCTTTAGGGCTTGGCACCACTGTAATGTTTTCCATTCCATTGGCGATTTGGCCCAGATGTGGGCATATATGTGCCAATGCTAATTGTGCCCTTATTATAGCGCCTCAGGGTCAATGAGCGCACTGGACCACTGGACAAAGGATTTCAGGGACATGGCGAAATATCCAAAAATCTCTTGAGCAATTAAAACTGTTTAGAATGATAAACAAAGCTTTGGCAACACGCTTTCCCATTTCGGCACAGAACGGGGGCTCGTTTGTCACAGCGTGACGCGATTTCTTTTCAATATACAGTACAGTACAGTAAATATTTACAGACCCTTTGTGAGACCGTCATATTTTTTTCATATCCTTCGATAAGTAGTTTATTATGATCGCTGACTGATGTGAGCTAATGAAACTGCCTCCAGCAGCTGTTCCTCTTCCTGCTGTCACTTTCTATTTGTTTCCATTCAAACGCTAGTCAAGTCAAAGAAGACCGAGATGATAAAGCACTGCATTTGATTTCAGGGTTGTTTCCAGGAACGACAGTTTTAATTTCATCTAGTCAGAAATTTGATGTATCATAACCGGTATAATAGAAAGCCATTTTTTACATAGATAATTATTTGTCTTGCTCTATAAGCACATTTTGTAAACATTAGAGACCTGTTTTGATGAACGATAAGTGTATTTATAATTAGGTGAATGGAAAAACCATCTTAACCGTATACATTTATTTTTAGTTGCTCTTCAGAAACAGGTCCATGTTGAAATCTGCTTAGATTAGCATCTACCAAGTGATGTGCCAAGTGAAGAATTACTGTAGTTTAGTATGGAATTTTTATTTTATTTTATTTTATTTTATCCATATTAGCATCTATCAAGTGACAGATTAATTACCATAGGTAAAAGTTGACAATTGTATTTATTTTTGTTAGTTTTTATTTGTTTGTTTTTTATATTTTATTAGTTTAATTTTATTTATTTATTTATTTAGATTTCGCCGCTTGTTTATTTATTGTATCTAAGTATAATTATAATAATTATTAAAATTATTATTAATAATTATTATAATTATACCAACATTTATTTATTTATTCCTGTCCATGTTTTACATCATCTACCAAGTGACAGATTAATTACCATAGTTAAAAGTTGATAATTGTGTGTATTTGTTTGTTTTTATTAATTTATATTTTATTTATATATAATAATTTTTTATTTATTTATTAAGCTATCATAACTATACATGATTATTTGGTTAGTTGCAATTTTTATTTATTTATTTATTTTTTGGCATTTAGCAGTGTTGTCCCAGAATAACCTATTTGAACATACCTGTGAGCCATTTTTAAATGGAATTGCAGTGTTTAAAAGGTACAGTAAGAAATAAAAGACATAATATTAGGGCTTTTTGTCATTGGTAGAACCAATTGGAAACAAACCAAACAAATATGTCTCAGTTCAGTTCCACAAATATATGCCACTCCTATCCTTGTAGATGTGGGTCGCCCAAACTAATCTTATGGGAAAAATGTGACCACAGTTGCATAAATAATTAAAAAATGTTAATGATTTGTTTCAAAAGGATTAGTCCTGCCGTCGCGCATGTCAACATGCTAGCTATTGTGCAGCCTATTTGGAGGCACAGGGGGGCACTTATGTTTACAGTAGAGAACAGAAACAAACGACATCGGGCCCAGGGTAAAGATGATTAATTTCCTTTCCAACTCGCTGAAAATGAGCAATATCCCCCCCATAGACGAAAACAGTAATAAACATAAGTTAACAAGCTCTTGGCCCAGTGTTTGCTAATGAGCTGCTAATGAATGATCTGTGTATTTGGTGGTCAGAAGCCAGTCAGAGAAATAGTCAATGAACAACACTTAAAGTAAGAGTGCGCACATAAATGAACATTCTGTAAATATTTATTGTTTATATATTTATGAATGTTACGCTATTTTTGTTCATTATCCTATTTATGAATTTTTTTTTAAATCCACAGAATTTTTCTTTTTGGGTGAACTATACCTATAGTCACATATAAACAGAAGCACAATATGCAATTATAATGTTATATTATTTTGAACATAGTGATGTGTAATTAATTATGCTATTTTAAATTTAATGCAAAAATTGTAAAATATTTGCTTACGGTTTTTTTTTAAGTTTGTTTTTGTTTGTTTGCATAAGTAAGCCATTAACAAAAATTGAGGAAAAAAATGGCCAATGCATAACTTTAGTTCATCCTACTGCATGATTCCAATATTATCAATTTTGAAAGCAATGCAGTTTCTCTTTTGAAACTCAGTGGAGAAGGAAACATGCTGACAGAATGCATGGTCGTGAGCAGCATAGATTACGCACACAAAAGAGAAATGCAGGAAGTGCCTCGGTGCATTTATCATTTTGATAGAGTGTGTTAATCCAGCTCTGAGAGCCACACAGAAATAGCAACCATCCACATCATTACAAACGCTTCAGCCGTTGCAGGCGTACAATGAAGATAAGAAACATGGCCTGCACTTACTGTAGCTGACAAAGAGCTCACACATTCACCAGCTTTCCCCATTTACTACAGTACACTAGTTATTTATGTGAAACCAGTGTACACATGCAGTTTTTTTTCTGTCCTTTTACAATTGTTGTTTGTTATTATATGATGTGACCCAAATTTGAATGTTGGTTTAAGGATGTTTCTTCAGCTCTGGGCACTTCTGGTTCTCTCAGTGTGAACTCACACATTCTTACTAGTTAATTTGTTTGCTAACAATGACTAATAGTGGACAGTGGATTTTATATATATGCATCACAGGAGAAACATTTTTCTTCCTTTTTTTTACTATTTTTAAAGAACCAAGAAATGCCATTTTCTGTTTTCTAAATAACCGTTTTCTATTTCTATATATTTTAAAATGTAATTTATCCCTGTGATGATAAAGCAGCCATTACTCCAGTCTTCAATGTCACATGATCCTTCAGAAATCCTTTAGTGCTTGATTATGCTGATTTGGTGCTTAAAAGTTGTGCTGCTTAATATTTTTTTGTGGAAACCATAATACATTTTTCTGGATTCTTAGATCAACAGAACCCTTTGTAACATTACAAATGTCATTACTTTCACTTTTGATCAATTTAATGTGACCTTGCTGAATAAAAGTATTCATTTCTTGCAAAATACATCTTAATGACCCCAAACTTTTGAACAGTAGTGTATTTAAAAAATAAATAAATCCATAAATAAATAAATAATTGTTGGCCTCGATGGTTGGTTGAAGCCACAACTGAAGTTTTTTTAAATCTTCATACAATAAATATATTGAAATTTCTATTGAATATGTATTTGTTTCGATCAGGATAAATTAAAAAAGTTTTTTTTTTTTTTAGATTGAATATCTGGGCCTGTGACAATAAATCTAAGCAAATAAAGGCATTCGAAAAGTAGCAGAAATAAATGATCAAAACGTTTCCAAGTCAGTTTTGCTATGACCTTTAGATAACAGAATGAAAAATCAACTTCTGGGACATGAAAGCGCCTGAAGCTGAAGAAATATCTATATGTTTCTATTAGTTTGTTGCATTATGTTGATTGCTGTTGTGCTACTAGCTCTCTTTAAAACCACATGTGTTTGCTCTTCATGTGAAGGCCAAATTGCTGAAAATATTCCCGCACTAGTAAAAAAAGGTTAATAATTGGGCAAAATATGTCTTAAATAATGTCTTAAATGTGCTAATATTATGGTGTAGGCCTATTTATATAATTAGCCTCATTTAAGAATAATATAAATCTATGGGAGGTTCTCACACGTATATGTTTGACTGTAAGTGAGTATGTGTATAGTGGACTTGGTGAATAGTGATTTATTTTAATTATAAGGGCTGTGTAAGTGGTGTGTTGTATTCTTATGGCTCCTAGTCATGTGGCTTTGATGGCTCAGGAGCAATGCTAATGCTAATTTGATTCAAACAGACTGTACTTGGCAACACTTTTGCTCTAGTCTTTTGTGGTAGCGACCTCCCAGTGGTCTGGATGAAATATCTGTGATGGAAGTGTTAAAGATCGACTGCATCAAAAGCACAGCCACTGGATGTTTATCTAGTTTTCAAGCCAACAGCAAAACAGCATTGATTCAAACGTGCTTGGAAGGCTAATAAAAATCTCAACTCTGAACACGTCACTATAATCGAGCAAGACCATAAAGCAATGTTTGTTCTGGTCTCAGTCCTTGAAAGGATGTAAAAAATATCTGTGGAAGCCAGCCCACTCACTATCCACACATGTGCCTTGCCAGCAGTTATGTAAAATGAATTATGGTACAGAAATCGATATGTGATCCATCTAGAAGTTAAAGTGCTGGTTTGTGTAACACGGCTCCATCCCAGGCTGCCCACGTCAATGACTGAAACCTGGCCTGTGTAAATAACATTAGACGAGATCTGCTCGAGATTCATTCTCTCGTCGCTCAGCAGAAGAAAACAAGACAGCGACTCGCTTTTCAAATCTGAATAAATGTAATCTGATTTCACATTTAGGGCCTATAAAATTCAATAATTCTTTCCCCAAATGCTGTTTTATTTTTTTCCTTTTTAATTTTTATGGATTCCCTTTTTTATTTTATTCTTTCTGGATCCTTTTTTAATAGTTACATTTAAATTTTAGTAATCAAAAAACATGTCTAATTAATTGAAATAATGAAACGTATACAATTTAACAACAGTTAAATGTACTTTAACAAAAATATTGTTTTAGGGTCCTATAAAATCAGTATAATTTTTCTCTAAATTCCATTTCATTTTTATATTTCACAAATTAATTTTTTTAATATGAATTTTTTAATTTTTAATCAAAAAGCAATGTCTAGTCAATTAAATTTATAATACTTTAATTAATGAATTATTACTTTTTTTTTCACAATAATAGGGCCCTCATGAAATGTTTTATCTTTTTAGAAATTATTTTTTTCTGTTTTAATTTCTCTGTATTTATTAAAAATGGCAATCAAATGAAAATGTATTTCTTTTTTAGCAAACAACTGTTAAATTAAAATTTACGATATTCCTTAAAAATAAAAAAAAGTAAAAAATAAAAAGTTTTAATAATTTTATTATTATTATTAATAATCTAAAAGCATGTCTAATAAATTGAATTCATAAAAATTTAACAACTTAATATTTTATTACAATTTGTACAATAATATGGTCACATGCAATCTTTTTTTTTTTTTAATTCTTTGTTGTTTGCTTTAATGTTTCTGTATTTATAATTTAATACAACTTTATTACCAAAAACGGTGGTAATCAAATGAAGACATAAAACATTAACAATTCAATCTTTTAAAATGTAATCAAATGAAAATTTAACAATTCCTTTTATTTGTTGGCAAACAAAGTGCTGTACAACTGAGGTTTACTATTGCAATTAATGAGAAAAATAGTGTGATTATTCCTTTAAAAATAAAGTTTTAATAATTTTATTATTATTATTATTATTATTATTATTATTATTACTGTGAGAAGTACATTTTTAATATATTTCTGTCACAATTTCTTCAAGTTAAACCAAACCTGAATTAGCTGATTAAGTGTACAGCTCTACCTTTGATTTATTCATACAACATTTGCTAAATTCTGTGACATTCTACGCAATTATACCTTAAATTCCAATTTTATGACTGGATTCCATCCACATTTTCCACAGTGTGGAAATCACAGGGCCTACACATTCCAAATGTGCTGTTAAGAGCTCACTGGAGTGGAAGATTATTAGTAAATACAGCTTAAATTTCAATCTGTTACTTAATTAGTTACTTTAATTATCTATAGCATACTCTTAATACTTCAGGAAATGTCCCATGAAGAAGTGTGGCTGGGCAAACAGAGGGAGCGAAGACACAATAACTGGCATTGAGACAGTGGCACACGGGGCCCTTTCAGACCCGCCTGAATGCTGGATGGAAAACAATACGTTGTGCTTTGTGCCTGGGCACTTGGGGTTGTCAGAGTTTGTTAGTATGGCAGCCTTACAGGGTAACCTGCTAAAAAAAGACCCACACGTCTTCTTGTTGTGAGGACAAAGACTGTTTTGGCAGTCTATTGGAGTATGTAGTTGGCCCAACAAGTTGTTAGCAGAGATTTGTGATGAAATACTTTTTAACTTTATGAATTTTTACGTAAATATGTACCGGAGGTCATCATTTCCATCCTATCATTGCGGTTTATGCATTTCTTAGATTTTATACTGTGTAATTTGGTAAAGTTAATTGTATTATTTGTTATACCTCCCTTGAATAATTCCCACAAATAGCTTTTACGGTGCACAAATGTGTCTGGGTTCATAATCTTCAACTCAGCTGAATTTTAATAACTTTTTATTGATTCGTCTCTGGATGATTAAATCTAAATTTGAGGTTTTTCTCTAAACTTAGAAATGATGTCCTCAGAGAGCACATCAGAGAACTTGGTTTTTCTTAAAACAAATTGACTTTGTATGAAACATTAACGTTTTTCAGTCTATTTATATATGAAGTTATTTAACTTTTTTTTTAGACTTTCT
The DNA here is from genome assembly GCF_001515605.1 of Sinocyclocheilus anshuiensis. Classification (NCBI taxonomy): domain Eukaryota; kingdom Metazoa; phylum Chordata; class Actinopteri; order Cypriniformes; family Cyprinidae; genus Sinocyclocheilus; species Sinocyclocheilus anshuiensis. The sequence continues at coordinate 1,463,126 of NW_015557197.1, read as the reverse complement.
TGTTGTATGAAACATAAAAATTAGTCAATTGTGTCCGAACCACTCACTGTACAATCTTTCAGTTATCAGCTCTAATAAATAAGCACTAGGCTAAACCATTCAGACTGTGCTGAACACAACAGCATCCCACCCATGTGACCAGTCCGCCAACATCCACACCTCGTCCCTGAAAGACTGTCACTGCCAGCATCTGTGACAGCTGCTCATGAAGCTCCAAGCAGCTGGATTACTATTCAACAGTCAGGAGTGTGAGTGGGCAAAGTGTGAGATTCATTATCTGGGGTCTCATGTCAGAGGGATGTCAAAAGAATTGTATTTTTAGGTGATGTTTTCTCACCAGTATTATCTGTCTGTCTATCTATATGTCTGTCTGTCTTTTGCTGTTGCAGATATGCTTTCTGGATATAAAATGTAAAAAAAAGTTGTAGTTGTAGCTGAAATCAATGTGGTGATTGCATACCAAAATGTAAAAAATCTGTTTATGTTCAATACTGCCAAAACTATCAACTCAAATGGTTTATAAATATGTCAGACCAGTTGAGGAAAAATGTATCTTAGGGAAAAATAGGCAAAACTTTATTATTCTTGTATTTTTTTGTAAATGCCAATTCCATTCAAGTTCACACTCGTGAACTGAAAGGAAGCCAGTTCTCCTAATCTGGATTTACCCCAATCCTGCTATCGTCTACTGTTGGAACACACAGCCTCACAGAATATTAATGAAGCACAGATCTTACTGATGATGTCTATTAGAGTCATAAATTAATAGAGCAGATTTAATGTATGCAAGCAAATGACTGTGCTTCTGATCATGAAATTAAGCTAATTGCGTACGAGGGGTCATAAAAGGGGCTCTTGAGTGACTCGAGCCAGCAAGAGCTCTACAGACTAAACCTAGAGAGGCTGTTAATAGGGAGGTTCATTTCCATAATTTGTAATAACTGTGAACATTATCACAATGCAGCATGTGCAAGCACAGTCTGCCATGAGCACAAGCCTTCTGCGTCGCTAAAGAAGGGGATACGATTTCCTACAACTGTCTTATTCTCTGTGATATATGTTTGTGTAATCTTGTGATTGATGCGTTAATTTATTTTGTGCATAGGACCTTATAAACCACTATAGAATGGATTAAATATCAAATATTGTATTTACATTTAGATACATAATTCCTAGTAGGGCTTTCGATCAGTAAAGTTATTTAATATTTATTCATCCATATTAATGCCTTAACTTTGACAGCCTTAATAACTCATATACAGTATATATTTTATGCATATCATATTTATTTTTTCACTCCCTCGGTTTGTCCTTTAGTGCATATTTAAAAATGCATTGTCTTTGTTAATTTAGCAATTCATCAGTTTTACTTATGAGATAAAATATAACTATGCTTTATAGGACAGCCAGTCTTTCTAGAAGACTGAAGCCAATCAGAGCAGAGATTCCAAGAAATAATGAATCCTTCAATCAAATTGGTGGCTTAAAGAGCCGAAATCTGTGTTTGCGAGAGCGGCAGAGGTCAACAGAAATTATGAGCAGAATCAAGAGGAGAGTCATATTCATACCTTCTATTATAATCGCATAAACTACGACTACAGAAATTCAGCTTATGATATGTTCACTAAAACCTGAGGAGCGACTGCAGTCACAAAGTAAATGCAAGTCATAAAGATGTTCAATCACAGTCAAGATATGACTTTACCGAAATATGTTAATTCCTACTGAACTTTACGTAATTGTTGACTAAGTAGGCCATAAAAATAAATGATTTCATCCAAAACTTAAATTAACTTTCATTGTATGTAAAAAAAAAAAAAAACAGTTCCTGAAACCTGTCTTTCTGTTCCACAGAAGAAAGTCAGTCCTATGGGTTTACAGGTTTGGAATGACATGAGGGTGAGTAAATTATTTAAGTTTTATTTTCATTTTTTAATACAAAAACAACAGAACTCAATTGAACAGTCATTTGGTCACCTATGCATCCATACTTAAGTTACATTAATAGAAATTTATATGTCAGATCATGCAGTGGTCAAAACCAGTCGTAAACCCAATCCATTTTCCCCAGTACTGCAAATATTTATCCATCCATAGATTTAACAAAAGTCATTTTCTCCATCTTTGATCACTGGTCACAATATCCATCCAATTGGTCTTGGTTGCAGTATCTTCAATGATTTAATATTTAAAATTTAACATGAGCTGTTATGTTACCCAAATAAATTGTAGAAAACAAAGCAGTCAATTCAGCACCATCTTGACGTTTCAATTTTGGAATGACATCCTGCTTTGGGAAATAAGGTATTGCTTTATTGTAAAATAACAAAATAAGTCATGATGATCTTGGTTTGTAGTGTTATCAGGAAACCCAGCCAAGGTCAACTTTGAAAACTTATTCCAAAAGCTTTACCGGGTATCTTTAAACACTCTAAAAATTCATCCAAGTAGTGGCTTTAAGCATGCATCTGCAGTGCAAATCCACAGGCAGAGAATCTCTAGTTCTCAAAGGTTATCGCTCAAAACCTTGAGCCCGTTACAACACAGCTGTAGGTTTTGGCTGACAGTGAGTCTGTAATTCAAAAATACATTCAGCTAGACTCTCTTCCACAAAATAACTAGTTGTTGTGCAGTGGTAGTAGAGTCTGTAAATATAAAGGGAAAGATAAAGGTCTGACTCGGGTTTGTTCTGCCATTTGGGTGAAATTATTGTATCTTGTGTCATATGCTCTGATTCTGTCATTTCCTTTCTAATCGCATGTCCCACTTGTTTTTCCTTGTAGCTCTCTAATGAAATACTGTGATAAGTACTTTAAGGTTCCTGTAACGCAATTGGATTAAATCGTAGATTAAAAGTCAACACACCTCTGATTGCTCTAGCAGGTTTAAAATGGATTCTCTATATTTTCAAATCAAATTATTCTGTGTTCCAGATGACAGATTAAAATGAACGTTTGATAAAGTGAGACTACAGAGGATGCATTCATTTTCAAAAATGCTGGAAGTTAAACAAAATACATTAAATTGAAGGTTAGTTAATACACCTCTTCAAGCCTTCTGATCAATGTTTTGAGCTTGTGTCCCCCAGAAATTAATTCTGTTATTTGCTCAACTTCATCAAGTCATTCCACCATAAATGAAAAAATATATAAAAATAGACCAAATAGTCCAATAGAAGTGGTCATGTTAACTTTTGAACTACTGCAGCCAGACTTGGGAACTAAATCAGTGAACGAAACATTCTTTTGAATTGAATTCTTTTTGAAAGATCAGACCACAAATTTGAGTGTTACTCATTGACTCGATTCAATTCATATGGACTACTTTTGAGGTGCTTTTTTTTTTTTTTTTGGAGTTGGCCATGGTCATTATGAAATGTCCTTCAAAATAACAAGCATTTTGTTCAACAGAAGAAATAAAGTCATACAGGTTTGGAACAAAAGAAGGGTGAGTAAATGAGGCCAAATGTTGCATTTTTAGGTGAAATGTCCCTTTTAAGTAGTTATTCTTGTGCAATGTTACTTTGCAAGGAAGTAGAAAACCAGAAATTGTGTAAATTCACTGGGGAATGTTTTGGCACACAAGATAATCAGGATTAAATTAAAAAATAAATGGAAAAAATACAAACTAAATTCAAGCCAATTTTTGGTTAATAAGGTAGTTAGAAATGACAGGAGTGTGTGTCAGAAACAGACCTTGTGACTTAAAAACAGAAAAATGAAAGCTGGGGGACAAGGGATAATAAGGCCAATGGGAAATTAACATTGATGAATCTGGTTGTTTCTCTGTGTTATGTCAGAAACAATAAGAAGCGCACAGATAAAAAAACAAAACAACAACAATCAGAACCAGCAATAAATGCAAAAATAAAGTTGGAAGACATTGTAAAAAAAGATCAAATCTCTTTAATGACCAACTCTTTAGTCATTCCTGACAACTGAGGTGTTTCCCAATATTAAAAAATTACGAGCTTTGTTCTTTTCAGCTAAAATGAAGCATTCTTTGGACCCTCTCATAATTTTGCCTTCTTTGATATTCATTTCACAGATCACTTCAAGTAATGGCATTCTGGGATGGATTTTTTGGCTGTCCTCTACCCTGACTCATCACATTTCATTCGGCCACTTAAATTCGGCTGCGCTTTCCTTCCAGTTCTTCCGGCTCAACCAATCACAGTGCAGTTCAGAGGATTTGAAACGGTCCAGTAGGCCTAATATTTCGCCCGTACGGTGTGTGCAGCACGGCCTTTTGACATGAAACAGAACAGAAATTGACAGAGGGAAGCAAGCCAAAATTCAGCCTAAGATTCTGCAGTAATATTTAATTTTAGTGATGGAATCCGATCCCATTAATGTGGATCTTTTGTGACCTTAGGCTCTATGTGTGTGTTCATAAAGTGAAGTAGAAGCTGTTTCAATGACAAGGCTTTTAATGTGAATAGAGAGAGCAGAGTTATGGAGAGTGGTATTGTTGGCTCTGATGTGAAGAGTCTGCTCATGCATTAATGGCAGATGCGTGACTCACGGTCCTATTGGCTGATTAACAAGCGCCGACGCTGAGATCTCCACCGCCCTCCCTAAAGAGCAAAGGTTGCCTTATTCTGTCGGCGCTAGTGCAAAGTACGACTGAAGAACCATTACTGAACATTAGCTTTTCCCTGAACAGAATGACAGCTAAAATAGACGTGTGAGAATCCTCGGGAAGTTAAGGTCAAGTGTGTTCTCACTGTTTCGCTGTATATGCCTATAATGTGGAGAGTTTTGAGTGGTCAAATTGATAGTCTTTTCTCATCCACCTCAACAGAGTCAATGGATTAAAGAAAACTCCTCCGGACAGTTTGAGAATATATATCATTTAACAGTTTGGGCTGAAATCCTTTATTCTCTCTCATCTTTATAAAGCCCAGTAGACCGGCTTCATGTAGCCAAAGAGTATCCAGCCAGATAAAAGCCTCCAATTACATAATTATGTGGAGTCTGGCTAAATTAACTGAGGTTGCACAGTCACAGAATAAATGAGCAGCAGGGAGATGCGACTGTAATTTTACCCAAAGTGCTTGTTTTGCTTTAGTCCACGGGCTTAATTGACTATTTATTTGAGTATTAGCTGTATTAGTTAAACATGTACTGTAATATAATGTAATATGCTTATGATTTGTATGTTTTTTTTATTTTTCCCAGAATATATGACTACTTTTTAATGGCTGTCAAAGAAGAAACAGGCATTTTGCTCACATAATTGACCCCTAGTATTAATGTTAATAATATTTCTAATATTTTAACATGTATAAAATATCTAATAATGTAGTGTAAACCAACACTGCTTCACTATTTTTTATTTTTTTATTTGTACTATTAAGGAATACTAATTAAAAAATAATAATAATAATGGAGGTCCAAACCTGCGGAAAAACTGAAATGAAATTATAGGACAGTAAATAAAGGATTATCAGGTTTTATAGAAATATATGTATCTATAATTTTTAATTAAATGTAGTCCTGATATAATTTTCGTTTACTCTTTCCATTTTATTTATTACTTTCTGCATTTATTTTTAATCATTTTATTTTTTTTTAAGGATATGTTTCTTCCCCATCTATGGGCATAACCCCACAAAAATAGCTAATTTAATTTTTTTAATTTGATTTAATTTAATTGTATTTAATTTAAATTTTTTATTTAATTTTTTTTATTTGATTTAATTTAATTTAATTTTATTTAATTTTATTTAATTTAATTTAATTTTATTTTATTTTATTTTATTTATTTATTTTTTTATTATTATTATTATTTTTTATTTTTTTTTACAACATGGGCAACATCCAAACATCCCTGTATGATAACTATGTGTTTTTCTGTGAAATCGAGATTCATGTCAAAACCCAAAGGCCAAGCTTCCACTTGTATTGTATCTATCAGGATTCTGTTCTATGTGCATTACAGCGCAAGCAAGCGGAACGGGCTGCAGAAAGGACAGCTAAAAGAATGACAAATAAAAGCTAATGAAAGTAGCAGGTGCCATTATGGTTCAATTCAACAGATGGCGGCGGAGGAACCGTTTACCTACAGTAGTGCGCTGAAATATGGGTCAGAAATCTGAAATGTATAGATTTGATTGCAGACAGCAGGAGGGCGCAATATTTTCTGAGCTTTAATTATCGAGGAGAGAGCTGAAACGCAGCCAGCTGTTCTCATGGAAGGACCCAATGATTGTACCTCCCTCAGAGAACAAACACACAGGGGAGGAGAAAGAGGAGCTGTCAGCTGGGAATTCATTAATGTTCGGCCTATGGCATGACTTTTATCCACTAGAGTAAAAATCAGGGACAGTGTGACAATTGGAATAAACCCTCAGTCAGCTACCAAAAATATCCACCACATTTATTCACTTGCAGGTGTGAATTCACTGAATTTTCACGGAATTTCAGTGCAAATCTCATCTACCTGTAATCAAAGCAGCCACAAAATGCTTTAGAAATAGCATGAAGGAATGAAATGCTATCTAGTGCAAACTCTCTATGCAAATTAGTCTCATTATAGAACTCACAGATGTAATGTGATTTTATGTACTGTGTTCACAAAAGCAAGTAATGAAACTTATTTTGGAATCGTAAAGCTTAAATGTTATTGAAGTTGATTGTTAAGAGTATGGAAGCTGTTCAATCAAAGTCACAGTCTTCTATTTTTTGTTTTACAGTCTCGGATTGGCAGGCTTTTAACTTATTCCGACCATAAAACCCACTGGGATATGAAAAGGCTGCCTGACTGACAGGTAAATTGTATTTATTTATTTTTTAATGTATGACATTAATTATTAGGTAAATCTTTAATGGAAGAAACCGCTGGGCAACATAAAGGAAACTTATTCATTAATGACACATCAGTCAAAAAGGCTGGACATACAACAAAAACATACAGACATAAATAAATAGTAAAAAATCTTGCAAACCTCAGACCTTGGCAAATCCAGTACACCTTTATTTAATTAAACCCAGTTTTTTCCAAAGAAATTGCAGTGATTTCAGTCAGCACTTGACATTTCTATGTTTGCAATATGCATTAGACAGTTCTTGAGCGGTTTTGTGTGCATGCTGTCTAAGGTTGAGAGGCTTAAGATTGGGACACAAGGCAATCGGTTGATGCCACGTACCCCGTCTATTATATTCCCACAGGAAATGAGCAAATAGGCATCAAACGGAGGAGTTGTTAGCTCATACTGTAAACAAGCCTGCTTCAAGCTAAAGGTCCTTATTAAATGGACAGAGACATCTGGCATTGCAAAATGTTGTGTGCACTGTGTGTTAAATGAGCCTTCTTTTATTAAATTGGCTCAGATGTAGTGTGGCATTGCAGAGATGTACCGTAGGCACTCACTAGTTATGTGTGTAGTTGATTCCTCCTGAGGGAATGGATTCTTTTGAACAGTCAAACTAATTTGCAAAAGGTTTGTGAATTGAGTAAGAACAAAATATTTGTTTCATTTGAGCCATTGTTAGGGGTGTGAATCAATTCAATTGACAGGATTCAGATTTAAAAGCAGATTTTGCATGTACAGAACAGTTTGATTCAATTACAAATGATTCCATTCAGATTTTTTAAAAGCATTTATAGGATTCTTAAATATTTTTCATGGATATAGCCGAGGTAGCTCGCATGCCGTTAAATCATAAACAAATAAACAAACTTAAATATTTTTAAGCAAAAAAGAAGACACCACAGTGTATTTATTGTACCCAAAAGAAATTTGATTGTAATTAATTTATAAATTGTTTATTGTCAACCAAATGGTTCATAGTTTGAAAGTCGTTTACCGTAATAATTACGATTCTGAAATGTTTTTGAAAGAAGTCTTTTATGCTCACCAAGCGTACATTTATTTGATCAAATATACAGTAAAACAGTAATATTGAACAAATAATATTGTGAAATATCATTACAGTTGGTGGTTAATTAGTTATTGGCACTCAATGATTAAAAATGGTTCTTATTATCAATGATGCTTTTTGCCGCTTAATATTAATGTATGTAAACTGTGATACATTTTTTCAGGATTCTTTGATAAATAGAAAATTCAAACAATTATTTAAAATATAAATATTTTGTAATATTATACGTCATCACTGTCACTTTTGATTAATGTAATGTTTCTTGAGCACTAAATTAGCATATTAGAATGATTTCTGAAGGATCATGTGACACTGAAGAATGATGCTGAAAATTCAGCTTTGTCATCACAGGAATAAATTACATTTTAAAAATAGTTTTTTTATTTTTTTTTATTTTGACCAGTAGTGTACAGTATGTCAAGATCAATAGATATAAATCATCAGGATTTTTAATAAAAATGAGTATATGGTTACACTCCTGTGGTTCAGATATCTTCACATTATTTAGAAACATCTTGGTTCGAATTCTTCCAGCCACACATGAAGACTTTCACATCTTCAGACTTGCTGAGACTGTACCTGCTTGGCGCTTTGATTCGATTGGCTGGGTTCAGCCAGGGTTCAGAGAGAGCGTGGCTTTGTTCTGGTCGGCTGTTTGCAGATCTGTGGGGCCTGAAGCCCAGGTGAGAAGCAGTGTGGAACTGCTCATAAATCATTCCATGTGGGTGGAGGAAGTTTTTAATGAAAGCAGGAGGACATGGGGCTCTGACACAGTGCTTGGTTAGCCAACCATTTCCCCAAATCGCCCTTCATCATGCCGTGGATTTAGACCTCTCTAATGCAGTCTAACCTGAGATCAGATCACATCACCCAGGAGAGTGAGAGGACTGTTGGAGATGAACGTGTCAAGCATGCTTATTATCACACAGGGCACAGGAAGTCACTGTCATGACTGCAGAACATGAAGAAGAGGCAAGCACACATTACTTTCTATAAATACGGTAGAATTTAAGATGTCGCCATATCACTAACCTCTTGAGGTGAAATTAAATATTTTATGGTCTGCATTATTTTATTTTATTTTACTTTTTACAGCCTAAACGCCCATTTGTGTGATTTTTTTTTTTGTAAACAATAATTGTTTTTCAACAAATTGTCAGTAAAAGGTCATGTTTTATTTTATTTTGAATTGAATTGAATTTGATTTATTTTATTTCACTATTTTTTTTCTAAACAACCTAATATAAGCCATAAGAGTCAATTTTTCGATCATCTGAAAGCTGAATAAACAAGATTTCCATTGATGTATGGTTTGTTAGGGTAGGACAATATTTGACCGAGATACAACTATTTGAAAATCTGGAATCTGAGGGTGCAAAAAAATCTAAATACTGAGAAAATCGCCTTTAAAGTTGTCCAAATGAAGTTCTTAGCAATGCATATTACTAATCAAAAATTAAGTTTTAATATATTTACAGTAGGAAATTTACAAAATATCTTCATGGAACATGATCTTTACTTAATATCCTAATGATTTTTGGCATAAAAGAAAAATCAATTATTTTGACCCATACAATGTATTTTTGGCTATTGCTAGAAATATACCCCAGTGACTTAAGACTGGTTTTGTGGTCCAGGGTCACAAATGTCTACTTTTTTGTTTCGACAGCAGGAGCTTGAAACGACGTGTGGGTGAGTAAATAATGACAGAATGACAGGTGGGTGGTTATGCTGAATGCAGATGAATCAGTGTCAAAAATACAGCCTAACATAAAGCAATGAAATAGATTCTTGAATTGAAAAGCACACAGAGATAGAAAGCATGATTAGGGGCTTCCTTTGACTAAGCACATGCCTGCAGTAAAGATGGATTACAGCTGTCTGATGTGCAGTCCCTCTCTTGAAGGCCAGTCTGACAGGTTTCACATTGCAGAACCTTCCAGAATGCATTATATCAACATGCCGGCTGAACTGCCGCTAGCTCTCTTTTGAGCCAAGGTTTATGCGACAAAATAACTTCTACAGTATTCTCTCTCTGTTTTGAGGTGTCGGCATCTGCCACGGCTTGCTGAAGTGCCTTTCTACCACTGCACTGAAGGTGTGAAGGAACGCTATCCTCCAGGGAGACCTTCTGACAGTAAGAAGCTGCGCTCAATTATATTGCACAGTAATATGCGTCGGATCCCCCAGAGAGAGTCAGAGCATGCAAACACCGGCTGCTAAAATGACCTTTAACTTTTTATTGCTGTGTTAATATAAAGTAAGAATCAGCAAAAAACTACCCAGTGAGATTGTTTGCAAGACTTCAGAAATTTTAGATGACTAATATGTAGCTCAAAAGAAACTCAAAGAAATGGTTAAAGAAACACACACCTCATAGCATCTCAAAAGATTATGGAAAACTAATCTTGACTATGGATTTTATTTTATTTTAAATCAAATTATTAGGGTCGTTCTATAGGGTACATTTGCCTGTTGACGATGATTATATTTTTTTTCTAACAATTTTCTTCAGAAATATCATCCATTAAGAGAATACATACTATAACCTCACTTATTTTTGCGCACCCTGTTTTTCAGTTTGCTTGAAATTGCCCTTAAAGGGGTCATATGATGCTGCTAAAAAGAACATTATTTTGTGTATTTGGTGTAATGAAATGTGTTTATGTGGTCTAAGGTTCAAAAAGCACATTATTTTCCACATACTGTACATTATTGTTTCTCCTCTATGCCCTGCCTTTTTGAAACGCGTCGATTTTTACAAAGCTCATCAGTCTGAAAAAGCGAGGTGTGCTCTGATTGGCCAGCTATCCAGTGCGTTGTGATTGGCAGAATACCTGTAATGTGGTGTTTTAGGTTGTGTTTCATGTTCATGTTTTCCATGTCTTTTATTTTGTAATTGTTTCATGCTGTCAGTGTCTTGTTTCCCTTGCCCTCATGTATCTCTGCCTTGTGTATGTGTCATGTTCTGATTGGTAGTCTTAGTCATGTGTCTTGTTCCCCATTGGTTTGTTCATGTCATGTGACCCTCCTTGTCTGCTATAAGTAGCCATCATGTTCCCATTGTCTCTGGTCATGTATTGATGTTGTAACTCTGCTGTTGCTGAGTCCTGTTCATGCCAAGTCAAGTCTGTTTTAATCAAGTCTGTTCATGCCTCGTCAAGTCTGTTTTAGTCAAGTCTGTTCATGTCAAGTCAAGTCACGGATTATTGTTTGGATGTTTGGATCACACTGTAAATAAACTGCACTTGGGTTCTCACTTCAACTCGCCTTCAGTGGACTGATCGTTACAATACCTCAAGCGTGTGACGGAAATGTTACACCCCTCACCATACTGT
>NW_015557197.1:1451146-1451510 GCF_001515605.1 Sinocyclocheilus anshuiensis | reverse complement strand
TTGTTTGGATGTTTGGATCACACTGTAAATAAACTGCACTTGGGTTCTCACTTCAACTCGCCTTCAGTGGACTGATCGTTACAGAATACATGACCTCAAAATGAACCCAGCAGATCGCTTAGTTCGCCTCCGTCAAGGTAATCACTCCATTGAGGAGTATGTGGAGGACTTTTGTGGGCTTTGTCACCTAGTAGATTTTAATGAAACGTTCCTTAAGGACATTTTCCGTTATGGTTTGGAAAAAATTTATCTCATTTAATGCCACGCAATACCCCTCAATGGACTCTGGAAAAATACATTGACTTTGCCTTGTTGCTGGCTGATTCACCATTCACTGTGGGTGTCATGGAGGAGGAACATGCCA
>NW_015557197.1:1429444-1450706 GCF_001515605.1 Sinocyclocheilus anshuiensis | reverse complement strand
ATGTATTTCCTCAGCGACCAGCACAGATCAGCTCTAGGCATGACGTAGCGGATATCGTCCTCTTTTGGAAGATCAAACAAAGTAGTTTCGCGTTCACAACGAAACACACAGCTCTTCACGACATGGCGACGGCAACAATACTACAGCGAGAATAAAAGTTACGCCTTCTTTCTTTGCGTGAACATTTGGGCGGCGTTATGCAAATCTTCCCACATAGTGACGTAGATATGTGGGGGCGTGTTAGAACGAGCTGTTTTAGGTAGGCGTGGTTAACTCTTAACTTTTATAAAGAATATATCTTTGGATTTGAGACTTTAGTCTTTGCAACTTTACAGATCTTCTTTATGCACCAAGAGCTTGTAACACTCCAAAGAGAAAGGAAAAATTTAAATCGCATCGTATGACCCCTTTAATGTCCCTTAAATTACAGTTTTATTTAATTGTGTTTTGATTACAAAATAATTAATTCAATAATGTTAAAGTCAAGATGATCTATAGTAAATGTATTTATCTAAATACATGAGTCTAAATAAATATAAAATACATATTAAGGGCCAGATTTACTAAACGAGGCAAATTAGCGCAAGAGCGCAATTCCAAAACAGCGCCGATGGGTGTGGAAATTTCTGTGAGTGATTTAGCCTACTGACAACAACGCGCAAATTAAAGATCGCAGATGCAACATCTCATTTCCATAATGACCAATGCAATCTACCAAGCGCAGCGCAAATTAGCGTAAGAATATGTTCAGATTCGAATGTGTTCTTCTGGCATTCCAAATAAATTAATAGGCCTAGGTGTGGAAAAAATCCTCTCCCTTCTACCATGCGCTCTCTGTTCTCTGCGGTGCCTCCTCCTAGCAACAACACTTGCAGACATTTCAAGTGCAAAATAGCAAAACATGCTTTTTGGGGGTGTTAAATAATGACGCAAATACTAGTAATTTGACGAGCGCAAACAGGAAATCGCGTTGCATGATTCATTTTAATACTCTCCTCCCATAAATTTTGCGTCTGAAAGGGAAACTCCTACAAATGCATATTCAATAAGGTCAGATGCAAAAATAATTTTCCACACCTTTTCCACGCTAATTCTTCACTGCGCGTCTTTAGTAAATCCTGACAGAATCCTACTATTTTAACGCCAAAAGACGGTTTGCGCTGGCACAGGCTGTTAGTAAATCTGACCCTATATATTGAAATAGCTAGAAAATAGATGGAGTTTAAATTGTATTTTCTTTCAAATAAGAAAATATTTACTGTAGTTTTACTCATGTCCACAAATATTGTCAGCTATGTTACTAACCAAACACCCCCCTGAAGAAGAAGAAAAAAATGGTTTATCACAAAATCATGTGACCAGCATGGGAAAATACATGTGGTTATGACAGAACATCAAGCTTAACATTAATCAACGCACTCATGATGGGAGCGACTTTTCCAGTTCTGTTTTTCCTCTGGTTCTGAATGGTTGTGATGTTTTCTTTGGGGCATAAATGCTGTTTCTTCAGAAAAGTCTGATGTTTGCAGTTCTAGCAGAAAGTTCCATCTTGCTCAGCAAGACGTTGCAGGTAAACACGTCTGGAAGCAGAGCGAGTGGAAACTCCTGGGGCCTGAGAGGCAATACTGCTGAAGAGAAGACATTCATATCACACTTTTGTATGTGGTCACCACTTCTGGGCATCATCTAGTGGCAGCTTGAGTTGTAATTGCGTTTTCCAGGGTGAAATTAGCTGAGGGAAGTCTTCTTTCTAGGGCAGGGGTCTGCAGAGCCCTGGCTGTAATACTGAGATAGATTCATATTATATATACACTAACGTTCAAAAGTTACAATTTTTTTAGTGTTTCCTGAAAGAAGTCTGTTTTGGTCACCAAGCCCACTCATCAAATTGATGAGAAATACTATAAAAATTAATGTGATATATTATGTAAGGAATAATTGACAAAGGGCCATTGAATTATTAGAAACACCCGAGGTGGGCGTGCAGGTCTGAAAACGAGGCAACTGAAATAGACTGCACCATTGACCAACTAAAACCTGGTCTAAAGTCAATGGCGCAGTATTTTTTTGTTATTAAGAGCACGTTAGTAATATGCACCTAGGCGGGTCCACAACATGTGTACACTCTGCTTATTACACACACATTGACGCGCAGCAGCACACAACCATGCCAAATATTAAAAATTAAAGGATTACAATGTAAAAGATTATTATTGTGTAGGCTCTACATAAATATAAAATGCCTATAATGGATAGTCATTGCATGTATCAGAATTAGCCTACCTATTTGCTTGCGCACGAGCTGCTCCGTTTCCTCTCTGGAGATGCGTTCAGTCTTTGCACTTGCAAATTCCGTCGTATAAATAGCGAATTGACCATGGCGCGAGCGCAACTGGCTCTTAAAGGGAATGGGAGATGAGACTTTGATTGGTTTATTCCATGTTATGCCTAAAACACACCCATTACTCATTAAGAGAATAACCCTTAATGGACAACCCTTTTACTGTAGACCATGCGCCGGGCGCACCGACCATTTTTCCCCTCATTAAACTAGCAAAAGTGGATTCGGACACGCCCTAAGTGCACCTGCGCCTTGCGCTTTAGACCATGCGCTTAGATCGTTAAAATAGGGCCCTTAGTGTAATTTTCCTTGTATTGTTTACAATATTTATTTGCTTTTGTCAGTGTCATTGTGGGTTTTGGTTATTTTGCTGTTGTAGTCTGTACGGACCTTTAAAATAACTAAAATTGTTTAACGAAGTGATATGGTCATGTAATGCGGACAAGAGCTGCCTGGAACTACATTAACCATGCGTTTCCCTGAAAATAATTGCACACCTTAGATTGTTCATCAGCCAATCAGATTAAAGCATTCAACAGCCCTATAGTATAATACAATTTAAAACGACTGTTTTCTATTTTAATATATATTTATTATTTATTCCTGTGAGGCAAAGCTGAATTTTCAGCATCATTACTCCAGTCTTCAGTGTCGCATGATCCCTCAGAAAACATTCTAATATGCTGATTTGCTACTAAAGAAGCATTTCTTATTATTATCCATGTTGAAAACAGTTGCTGCATATTGTTGTGGAAACTTTACTCTTTTTTTTTAGGATTCTTTGATGAATAGAAAGCATTTAGATAAAATAGACAGATGAATAGACAACATTTACATAAAATAGAAATCTTTTATATTATTAATGTCATATTTGATCAGTTTAATGCATCCTTGCTGATTTTTTTTATATTTTAGAAATATTTAAGATGAAGCCAATAAAAATATACAAGCAACCTGAAAGTGCTGGGCGGTTGAAGTGGAAGCTGCAGTCTGATCTGCTCGTCTTCACATTTTGCAATAAGAACTTTTTTTAAAAGAAAGTCATGCTGAAAAGTCATGTTTTTTTTTACTCTTCAAATGAAGCAAAAAATAGATTTTTAATTTCACCAGCCAGAAGAATGCTAAAAGAAGACTGTTGTGAATACGAGCAATTCTGTGACAAGATTATAAGAGATGTGTGCGGAAAGAGGGAAGTATTCTCATCAAACTATGTTTAGCTGTTTGCAAATCTGCACATATTTATATGTGAGATTACACAGGCTTCTCTTATCATCAACAACAACAAAATGTCTTTTCTTTAAATTGAATGTATTTTTGCTCTAATTAAAGTGCAAAAACCAAATAACTTTTCTTTCCAGGGCCAACATTTAAATTATGGTTATATTTATAGAGATGAATGAGTGACTCTAAACGATGTAGCTGATGTTAGGTTTATTGAAGCTTATACTTTACAGGTCACATTTTAAAAGACTTCTACAAAGGATCCGCCTGCTCACAGTGAAGCTCCTCTGGATGTGTCCTCTCTTCTCGTTCCACTCGGTGCATTCAGGGAATTGATATGTCCGTCAGGATGGTGAACTTCGATCGATTTCCGGTTCACTGGTTGGAGGAAGGAACAGCAACAAATGTATGGCACAGAAGCACTTTTTGTGTTGTGCACCACAGAGACACAGTGTTTAAACTTTTTTTTTAAAGAAGCCAACAAGCTGAAGGTTTACTTGTAGATGTCTGTATATATTAAACTGGATGTGAGATGCATTTTAACACAAGTTGCTTTAGAAATGTTGATGTTCAGTAGCAATAGTGAAAAATGATCTCAGAAGAAGCCTTTCCCCTTCTGTGTCCTTTCTAATACTGTTTTAACTATCTGTTTTCATGGCTTTCTCTTTGTTTCTCTGTTTCTTATTTTCCTTTCACCTCTCATTCCACTCAACATCTCCTCTCCTCTCATCTGTGGGGAAATATGTTGTTCACTACACTCCAAAACGAACAATAACAGTATTTTCTTTCTCACCAGGAGAATTGTGTTTGAAGTCACACTCCGGTTTGGAACAGCTCAATTCAGATCAAAAGGACAGGTTTTGATTTCCTTCACTAATGTAACGTGGGAGGAGAGTACATGATGGAGATTGCTTATACACAATGCAGATTGGCTGGCAGATGCACAATGCAGATTGGTTGTTTCTGTCTTTTGGTTGGCCACTGATGTGTTCTTTAGATCTTGCCTTTAATTTGATGCCTTTAGGCTTTTAGAATTTGGAAAAATTAAATATTCTTTAAGTGTGTTTCATCTTAGGAGTGATGTGCTAAAGTCAGTAAAAGTCATACAGGTCAAGCTCAGTGGCTTAAACTGTTTTAATAAAAAGGAACATACTGACACAAAACCTCTACCTTATAGACATATACATAATAGACGTATGTTTTACTTGATTTCACCCTTAATAAATTAGGTTTTAAGTGCACAGATATAGAATTGGTTGGAAACACAATTAGTTATCCATTCTTTATTATTTAAAACAAAATGTTTTTTCATAATTCTATCATATTAAAATTGTATATATTTAATATTTAATTAGAAATATAAAAAAAAATAAACAGTATTCTCCTTCACTAATTAATTGGCAAAATGTTTTTGCCGTTTTTAACATCATTAAAATATGATTACCTTTAAAAAAGAAAATTACATTTATTATATATATAAGTAAAATGTAATGTGTCATAGTTATTCACATTATTAAAATATGATTAAGAAAATATTAAATAAAAATATAATGAAATATGATTCTTATTCACTAAGTAATTTACCACAAAAACGTTTTCATAGTTCATGTTATTAAAAAATGACAAATTGCATTACATATTGAATTAAATGTAAATAAAAATCTTAAATATTACTCCCCTTCACTAATTAATTTACAACAAAAATCTTTTTCATATGGATGTTCGCATTATTAAAATATTACAAAAAATGATTAAATATTAAATAAAATTGCGCATAATAGGGTGGACAAAACACCAAACTGATTTACATTGGAAGCATTCAATTCCCAGGGAATGTTGATAAAACTGCTCAAATGTGTGAATGCAAATCACACGTTATCCAAGTGTGGTTTTGGATAAAAGTGTCTGCCAAATGCCTTAATATAATATTGATCATTTTTCAAATGTATTTATAATAACTTTCTCATTCATATCATATTAACATTATTGTCTTTTAAGACATTTTTAGGAAATTGAAGCAAAATTTATGTAGCAGAAAATGAGGAATGATTTTTGACACAGAAATATGTAGAAAAAAATGTAATGTAAGTCTATTTAATTGCCATCAGGTTCTGTTTACAGATGCTATGTCAAATGCCATATAATGTACTGAGGACTGAAAGAATGAATCAATGACCGGCCTCTGTGTTTTCAGCTTACCTGAAAAAAAAGGTGGAAGAGACGTCAAGACATTGAACTGCATTCTGCTGCGGTACAGTATAATTCACCGCTAACACACAGAGCTCTATGAGTCAAATTGAACTCTTTCACCTTCAGCATGTCTATTTCCCATTTATCGAAAGTAATTAAACTTTGGAAAATATTGCAGTGCTGAGGAAATCGATTTTGCAAGTGGCTAAATTTGATCTAATATACGAAGTAAAGGCGAACTGGGTTGATTGAAATTATTTCTGGCTCTGATGCGAGATTGATTTTGTAGTACATTTGCAGTAGTTTGATCCCTCCTGTTGTAAAAATGATGATGGAGTGCAAATACACACAATGTGGAACCGTGGATCTTATCTCCCGTCGACTGAAGAATATCGTTCATAAAAAAATGTTTATGAGAGTCTTATAGAAACATAATGCACAGATGATTGCTCTCACTGCGTCTTTGATTCATGCCACTTATGAGCTTTAAATCAGGGAGAAAAAATATTCTCATGACTAATACATCTATATTACGTTTACTTAACTGCATAAATCATTTTTCTTAATTAGTGTCTATGTCGTCATCCATTTACTTGAGAAGCATTTTCTTCTCGGTATAAGCATAAATCTCACTAAATGTTAGTAGATTTATGCTTAAAACATAAAAATACTATTTTATAAACTTCTAAATACATTAAAATATATTTAATAAATAGACCAATCTGCAATCAGCAATCTGAAGGTATTCTTGGATGCACATGTGTTATTTGTGTTATTTGCAGGCCTCTCTGTGATATATCACAGTCCCCTTCTATTAAACTGTCCAAATCAAATCTCTTTGATGTGGCATGCATGTCTGAAACCGCAGTGTTTGTGAAAAGCTCTTCTCGCTGACAGTTTGTGTGTATGTGTTTGTGGGTGGATGCGCACATGCATATGACAGCGTATGTGTGGGCTCCATCTGTCTGGTATCTGAACTCCACATCTGGCATTGTCAAAACTCAGAAAAGCATAACAAGACAAAAAAAAATCTTCCTTTGAGATTCAACTGGTAAATACAGTTTCACCGAGCAGACATCAGGTCATGTTTTATTCAATGCCATGGGCCTATTAACCTTATAAAACAGAAATGCACATTTAAACACTTACCGAAATGTTTCCGGGTGTTTTTTTTTTCATTGCCTGTGTTTGCATAAAGCAATGCTGTTTTTAGATTAATAACTATTGAATCAGTTATTTAGGTGAAGGACCACTATTCGGGTACTTTTTAGGTCATTTCCAGTTGCCACTTGGTTCCAATAGAGATTGCTATTAGCATGTTACACTCTAATATGCATAATATAAACAGCACACACAAATATTGGGCAGCGTAGTTCATTTTTAATCGTATTTTTAAACTTTTTTGGATACTTTTTGCTATTAAAGGAAATACATTTATGATTGACATTTTCATTCAGATATCTACTTTTTCATAGCCTGTGTTTGTGTAAAGCAATGCTGTTTTTGGATTGTTAACTACTGATAGTAGTATTAATTCAGTTATTTAGGCAAAGAACCACCAATCTAAGCTACAGTTTTTATGTAATCAGGTAATTCCCAATTCCTGACTGCCAACTGGATCCAATAGTGTATTCCAAAGTTTAATCAAATTGAACTTAATGGATACTTTTTGGTATTGAATTAACTACATTTTGCTCAACTTGTTTTATTTACCAGGGTGTTTTTTTTATTATTAGTTATTTGCTCAAATGATGCACCTCTGTCTATTAATGGCCATTCAAAAGTTTCTTTTATTCTGACTTATAGTCATACATAGAGGGTTTTTACATATTAAAAACATATTTTTCTCTGTCTTTGATATCAATAACTTTGCGTTCTAGGCTAGGGTATGCTTACACATCAACAATGTACTAATGCACAGATGACAGCGTTGTCAAAATGATCCCTGTTCACAAGGATCCGTAAAACACGACTAAAAACACTGTATTATGCATGCCAGACCAGTAGCTGGCGATGTCACTTCGTAAAGAAACACTTCACGCCTGCACACGTGCATTCTTCTTCATCCAAGCATGTGATGGTGACGCAGGGAAATGACTTCACCGTTTTCACAAATTCACATTTTTGTAGTTTACACAGAGATAATAATGGTATTGTTTCATCAGAAACTTGCACTTTGAAACCTGTTTACAAAAAGTTCAAGTTTTCAGCCCCCCAAAACGCCATTGTTGTGACCAAAATGCATAAAATGTTTTCCATTTTTAGTTGAAAAAGACACCCCCTAGGACTAGGTAGAGTAGACAGTTCACTCTTGTGGAGTGATTGACAACAGGTGCACATGTGACCTGACTAGTCACTCACTCCTGCCTAATTCTGAGTGTGTGAGAGGAATAATCGCGATTAGGAGTTGAATGTTCTGCTGGCACTTCCCACGCTGAATCATAAAGTTAATCAAATTTGAGCTGTAAATGGGCCGGATCAAACCTGCAGATAAAAATAAATGTGTAGAGCAGTGGGGGACTCCTCTCAGCTTTAACTATGCATACGAAACAAGAGAGGCCTGCTTAATCTTTCATGAAGTACAGTCTCAGATCTCACCTTTGACCTCAGCTTTTCACACTTTCAAGGGCACAACTGAAGTGATGGGAAACAAGAGACATCCAGCCAGACAGCGAGGCCTTTGTTCAGGGGATACAGAGCGGCGCAGGCCGGAGTTTCATGTCAAGTGCATAAAGTGGAAGAGCAGCAATAAAGACTCTGTCCAAAACCTGGAAATGGTTCTTCCTCAGGCTATATATCAAGTCAAGTCAAGTCAAGTCTGCTCGCCTCCGCTGTGGGCGAGATGCAGTAGTGGGGGTCGGTGATGGTGTGGGCCTCCGGAGCAGACAGAGATCCCGCAGCTCTTCGGCGTGCGCAGAGTTTAACTCTAAAAATGTGGTTCTGCCGACATCGAGCAGAAACTCACGACTGTATACGCACTTAGAGACAGATAGACACGACAAATACGTACAAAAACACTGCGACTCACAAGACAAAAAACATGAAAACACCTTTCTGTCGGGAGAGAGAGAAGCCGCAGCGTGTGAACACGCCGCCATCATTTTTTCATATATGAAGGTAGAAAAGCATTAAAGCATGTCTGAATCCAGTGTTTATGAAACACAGGGCCATAATCTCTATGTATATTCATATTAGTGGTCAATAAGTAGTGTTTTTTTTTTTTAATGGTTGATTTTTAAATAATTATGCTTTGGTCTCCAATTTTGATTACTGAGTTTTTTATTTTTTTTACTTGATCCTGGATTGTTTCCGTATTCATAGCTTCTTATGGACTTGTTGTCATAGACAACATACATGTGTCATTTTTAATAAGCACAAGAACACATTTATCTCAACAAAAAGATATTTAAACTAAATTTGCATATAAGTTTGAAGACCCAAGTTCTTTATAGAGAAATCTGGCTGTATGGTTTAGCATGTCATATAATCTCAAATGTATTAAGGAGATGTATCCTTTGATAACCCACAATCCTGTGTGTAGGTTGGTGGAAAGAAAAAAATGTGCGCGTAAAGTTGTTGAAATTTTTTCTTCAATGTACTGTATATGACAGTTTCTACTGAGAAATCATTATTGTAGACATTAATATTTCTTGGTTACATTATGAATTCTTGGAAGTCTGTCTAAAAACAGTCTATGAAGGATGTGCCTTCATAGAAAAACTGTTTGAAGTAATTGACTGACCAGCAGCGAGGCAGGTGACTTCATTTTCTCAGCCTCTAAAACCATGTCTGTCTGTGTTCTCAATGATTTCCTCTAAAGTGCACTGTATGTCTCACTGTTTCAACAGTTACACCAGGAAAGGGAACGATTCAGCTGTCAAAATTATAAGTCTTTGCAAAAAAAAAAAAAGCAGCTGTGAATGTTTGTGTAGCAAATTTGTAGTACATTGAGAGCATCTTAAATACAAGTAAAGTGTCCACTTGAATGTTTCAAATTACTTTTGGTTATTACAATTACAATTTTAGTAAATCATAGTAAAAATGTATGATGAAAAATAAACAGGACACAAACAGGCTTGAAAACCCATTTACATTATGTATATATATATATATATATATATATATATACAAACACTTATACAGTGCCTTGCGAAAGTATTCATACCCCTTCATTTTTTTCACATTTGTTATGTTGCTGCCTTATGTTAAATTGCTTTAAATTACTTTTTTTTTCCCTCACATCATTCTACACTCCATACACCATAATGGCAACGCAAAAAAACAGGTTTTTAACATCAATTTATTAAAAATAAATAAAACTTAAATGATTCCATTGCACAAGTATTCAAACCCTGGACAGTTTAAATTTAGCTCAGGAGCATTCATATTGCTTGTAGATGTTACTACACTTCGAGTGAAGTTACCCTGTGGCAAATTCAATTGAATGGGTATGATTTGGAAAGGCACACACGTCTTAATAAAAGGTATAACAGCTGAAAATAACAGCTGAAAATGCATATCAGAGCAAAAACCAAGCCCTGAGGTCAAAAGAACTGCCTGTAGAGCTCAGAAACAGGTTTGCGTCAAGCCACACATCAGGGGAAGAGTTCAGAAACATTCTGCTTCATTGAAGGATCACAGAATCATGTAGCCTTCATTATCCATAATGGAAGACGTTTGAAACAACTAGAACTCTTTCTAGATCTGACCTCCTGGCCAAACTGCGCAACTGATGGAGAAAGGCCTTGTCTAGACTGGTGACCAAGAAGCTGATGTTCACTCTAGTTGAGCTCCATGATCATATATGCAGATGGGAGAAACCTACAGAAGGACAAACATCACTGCAACACTCCACCGATCTGGGCT
Source organism: Sinocyclocheilus anshuiensis (assembly GCF_001515605.1). Taxonomy (NCBI): domain Eukaryota; kingdom Metazoa; phylum Chordata; class Actinopteri; order Cypriniformes; family Cyprinidae; genus Sinocyclocheilus; species Sinocyclocheilus anshuiensis. The sequence goes on along the minus strand of NW_015557197.1, from coordinate 1,440,088 downwards.
TTATGTAAGTGTGGCCAGACTCAATCTTCTCCCCAGTGAAGGATTTGGATCCAACCACGCCCCCTGGATCTTGTGTTCTGCAGTGAGGACCATCTCCAGTGAAGACGCACAAAAACCCACTTGGAATTTGCAAAAAAGCACCTAAAGGACCCTTAGACTGTGAGAAACAAGGTTCTCTGATTTGATGAACATCTCGGTTACATACGTAACCCTCGTTCCCTGATGGAGGGAACGGAGACGTTATGTCGATGACGACATTAGGGGTCTTACTTGGGAGTCTGAATCCTCTCTGATTAAGAGAAATCACCAATGAAATTTGGCTAGTGGATTTTGCATACCGAAAATAGGCGACAGGTGCATCCACTCATCAGATTTTTGCTTCGTAGCTGAGTGAATGAACACAGTTCGAGATTCACCAGGCGAATTCTCTTTGCTGCTGGAAGAAGAGGCTGTTCTGGGTGGCGTTACGGCACAATGAGTGGCATCCCTGTTAATTCAGCGATTCCCCTGGGTGCTTCATCTAAAAGAGCAGTTTCTGATCACGGACGGTTCGTGTCTATTTAAAGACGCCGTTCCGTCCGTGTCCTCTTGCTTGTGGTCGTTTCCTATCCTCAGTCGACCACGATCGTTGTCTTTGGTGTCTGGGCATCCAGCACGCTGAAGCTGCATTCGTGGATGGTTCATGCGTTCACTGTGAGCGTGCGCTGCGTTCGCGCCTCTCATGGGAGGGGCTCCCTCTCTCACTATCCGCACTGGTTTCTCTGCCACGAGCAGAGAACCATCGACTAGTCTTCTCTGATTAAGAGAAAACGCCAATGAAATTTGGCTAGTGGATTTTGCATGCCGAGCCACTACCCGTGCACACGGGTATAAATAGGCGACAGGTGCATCCACTCATCAGGCTATATGCTGTGGAGCCGGGATCTTGTCCCTCGCAACCAGCGATGGTTCGAGGTTGTGGCATGGGGACATAACGTCTCCATTCCCTCCATCAGGGAACGAGGGTTACGTACATAACCGAGATGTTCCCTATCTGTCGGTCACTTCGAGTTATGTCCATGACGACATTAGGGGTCCATGGAAAGCGCCACAACCTGAACCCCGTCACAACCCTATAGCATTGATGCATTGATGGCATTGGAGACCGTAAACTCTAGCGAAGGTGTTCGGTGTCGCCCAGCCCGCAGCTCTACAGATGTCCCTTCCTGAGAGGAATGCATCAGGGAGGGGCTGTCACAAGGAGCATGACCGGGTGGGCCAACCAGCAGGACCTGTTCCTCATCCTCCCTGACCTTTCACAGTAAGTAAGTAAGGGTTGTAAAACCCCGACACCATCTCGGCTGGAGGGACAGGCTCGATTTCGTCTTTGCCAATAGGACAGCAATCTCCTCGCACAGGACAGGGGCATCTCGGACTGCCACCAAAGTCTCGAGGACGCCGCTGAACCTGGGGGAAACTGCTCTTTCTTTGCGAATGTGGTTACTGCTGGCCCTTGCGCCAACAGCGGAACAGAACAAAGCAAAAGATTCTCCACCCGACCCTCCTCCGGGGGAAGGAGTGGCGCTGTTCTCGCCATCTCCAGAAAAGAAGCAGTTCCTTGCATCTCTGGGCTGTCCGTGTCAGGGCCGCCTCATCTTCCTGGGGGACTTAGGGGCCGGGTGGGACACGGGGGGGGCGCCACGCTCCTGCGCGAGGCTCGACGCGCCGGCCTCGACATGGTCTCGGCACGGGGCGGCGCAACCGCAGGAGGGTGCCCTCACCGACGGGGAGGCTGAGGCATGGCCTGCGGCGGGACGGTGGCAGGTGGAGGATGACGCCGGGGAAGGATGTGCTGGATAGCCTCAGTCTGCCTTTGTACTGCCGAGAACTGCGGAGTCCACGACAGTGTCACCGAATAGTCCAGCCTGGGAGATGGGAGCGTCAAGAAAGTGCACTTTGTCGCCGTCACTCATCTCAGCAAGGCTGAGCCATAGATGGCGCTCTTGGACCACTAACGTGGACATCGCCTTCCCGAGGGACCGCGCCGTGACTATTGTCGACCGGGGGGACGACGTCAGTCACCGAGCGCAGTTCCTGCATCAACCTTGGGTCGGTACTACCCTCATGCATTTGTTTTATTGCCTTGGCTTGGTGTACTTGCAGGATAGCAGGACTGTAAGCTTTGGCAGTGAGAGCCGCCGTCAGCTTACAGGCTTTGGATGGGAGATGAGGACGATTCCTCCAAGTGGCGGCATTTTGCGGGCACAGGTGCACCGCAACCGCATTCTCCACCTGGGGAATGTCCATGTACCCCCTAGCCGCCCCGTCGTCGAGGGTAATGAGGATGGAGGAGTCAGACGAGCGGCTTCCGGCCGGAAAAGGGGCCGTCCACGACTTCATCAGCTCCTCATGCACCTCCTGGAAGAAAGGAACCAGGGCAGGGCGTGGTTGTGAGCCACGGCCCATGCCGAGGAACCATTCATCCCGCTGCGAGGTCTTCGGGACTGGGAGGTGTGCACGCCTCCAGCCCAATGCTCACGGCGGCCCGGGAAAGCATGGCCGTCAACTCTGAATCCGATTCGGCGGTGGCGACAACACCCGAGGAGGGCACCCCCGCCCAATCTTCATTCTCAGAGGACGATTGCCCATGCCCCGATGCTGCTATAGACATCTGATCCTCTATTGGCGCGCCGAATGAAACGCTGGGCACACCATCAGACGGCACAGCAGAATCACTGGGGAACCGCACAGAGCAGCTGCTGCAGGAGGAGTGAGAGGTCTGCGGGGACTGGCCCGGCGGAGAGGCTCTCACTGTAGCCCTCAGATCGCCCAGAGCACTAGCCGACGATTCTCTGCTTGTGGCAGAGAAGCCAGTGCGTGTAGTGACAGAGGGAGCCCCTCCCATCCCCGTGAGGAGAGAGAGGCGCAATCGCAGCTCTGCCATGGTTATACGCTCGCAGTCAATGCCTAAACCATCCACAAATGTGGCTTCAGCAAGCTGGATGCCCAGACACTGAAGACAACGATCGTGGCTGTCGACGGAGGATGGGAAACAACCGCAACTGAGAGGACATGGACGGAACTCGCCTGGTGAATCTCGAACTGTGTTCATTCACTTGGCTCCGAAGCAAAAAAACATTTTATGGATGGGCGCATTTTATTTAACTGCTTTTGGACTGGACCATGATGTGGTGTCCTCACCAATAAAGAGTCCTTCTAAAATGCATAATTTTAGAAGGACTCTTTATTGGTGAGGACACCACATTATGGTCCAGTATGAATGTCTTAAACTCTTAGCATCAATCCAAACATAGGCCATACATACATGTACCATCTCTGCAAAAAACATCAGCAATGTGCACATTTAAATCCTCCTTAACTCCTTTAGACTGGGCTTGAAATGACACATTTCCCAACCAGGACACAGCACAATGTTTTCAGCAGGTGAGCCATGCTGGCTACTGCTGCTTGCTATTGCTAACTCTCTCTACCACATGGCTTTACTTAAGGAAACCTAAAACACCCTAGCACCCCTAGTGGTAAGGAAGAAAACTGACACAAAATTCTTATTAACAGGCTCATGTCTGGCCCACACTGGGCCATCATTAGATTAATGTGGGCAGTCCCATAGCATGGGCTGCTCACAGAGAGCCTGCGGTGAGCCCAAAGCTGTGGGCCTCGCTTGGGCAAGCCTGCACCGGGCCTGTTTAGGTTTGGTGTGGACTGGCCCTAGCCCACTGTACCCGCAAAAAGCCAGCATGGGCCCCGCAAGTACATGTTTGCAGGGGTACCATCCAAAAAGTAAAGTGTGCTGGTTGCAGCCTCATGCTGTGGGGCTGTTTTTCAGTGGCAGGGACTGAGGGACTCATCAGAGTAGAATAAAAGCTCAATGCACCAAAATATTGAGCCTTAATGAAAACCTAGTCCAGAGCATTCAGAACCTCAGACTGGGCAGAAGGTTCACCTTCCAACAAGACAATGAACCTAAACACAGCAAGAGTGGCCTATAGACAATTCTGTGTCCTTGAGTGGCCCAGCCACAGTCTGGCCTTGAACCCAATCAAATATTTCTAGAGAAACCTGAAAATGTGCGTCTGCCCCCATCCAACCTTACAGAGCTTGAGAGGTGAGGAGGTGAGGAGAAGAATGGCAGATAATTACCGAATGCTGATGTGCAAAGCTTGTCACATCATATCCAGAAAGACTTGAGGCTGTTAAGGTGCTTCAGCTAAGTAATGAGTTATGAATACTTATGCAATGTACTTATTTCAGTTTTTTTATTTTTAATAATTTTACAAAGTTGTGACAGGTCTGTTTTTGCTTTGTCATTATGGTGTACAGAGTGTAGATTGATGTGGAAAAAAAGTAATTTAAAGCAGTTTAATATAAGGTTGCAACATAACAAAATAAATGAATACTTTCGCAAGGCACTACAGTATATACAATGGGTACGGAAAGTATTCAGACCCCCTTAAATTTTTCACTCTTTGTTATATTGCAGCCATTTGCTAAAATCATTTAAGTTATTTTTTTTTCCTCATTAATGTACACACAGCACCCCATATTGACAGAAAAACACAGAATCGTTGACATTTTTGCAGATTTATTAAAAATAAATCTGCAAAAATGTCAACGATTCTGTGTTTTTCTGTCAATATGGGGTGCTGTGTGTACATTAATGAGGAAAAAAAATTAACTTAAATGATTTTAGGAAATGGCTGCAATATAACAAAGAGTGAAAAATTTAAGGGGGTCTGAATACTTTCCGTACCCACTGTATATATATATATATATATACAGTTTATATATATAAACATGGAAACTCGTACAGTTTAAAAATATACAAAATAAATGGTTTGTTTGTGGTGTAAAAACTACGTATTGGCTGATCATTTATAAGGCTTGACACTGTTCTCAGATGCAAACTCTGGGTCTTCATATACGTAGTCCATGAAGGACCATTACAGCAGAGGCATCTTAATAAAGCTGAACAAATAGCATAATTGTTTGAGTTTCATTTGGTTAGGGAAAAGACAACGAGCAGGAGATAGCGGCAGTCAAGTTTCAGTCTACACAATGTAAATTTTCTTTTTAATTAAGCACTTCCAGTGTCTCTCTCTCTCACACACACACACACACACACACACACACACACACACACCTAAAACAAGAAACATGTAAGTGGATATTAAATCACATTTGGGTGCTTTTCATCTTCAACTTTTTAATAAAGTATTAAGGGGAATATTTCAGATGAGGTATTGTATACAAAGCAGAATTGCTTCATTTAACTATTTTATTGTAATTCAGAGTGGGAACTATCAAAGAGAAGTATCAATTAATGCAATTAATAATAAAACATCGGCAGCATGTATAATTAATTCCTAACAAACCTCAATCTACTAACAGAGCTGCTTAACTCAGGATATATTCAACAAACTCTAAATAGAAATGCTTATTGATGTTGAGTTGTAAGAAACTAGTTGGCTGTGGGGGGGGGAACATGGATTAGAACAAAATACTATTGTTTATATTTTCTTCAGTACAGAATGTCTCTCAAAGAAAAGTGGATTACAGTGAGTATGAATCATTGCATTATCTTTTTCTGTTGAAAAGTGAACATGAAATCAAAAGCAACCTTGTTTGATTTCTTAGCACAGGTTCCTGCAATATATAGGAACATGCAGTAAGGATAAGTGTACATATTGTATGCATGCTATTGGAAAAAAAACCTTTCTTAGTGTATTTAAATATTACATTTTTATTATATATACAATTTTTTTTTTTTAAATATTATAGAAATATTATATACATATTTCTTAAATTAGTTAAGAACTAATTTCTTGCTTTGACAAAATTAAGAATATTTGAATCAACCTTATTTATTTGTTTGTTTGTTTTGACAAACCTCAGAATGTTTGTTTTTTATTTAAATGAATAATAATTTAAATGAATAATAAAATAAATAATACATATTATTTTAATTTATTTATTTCTTTTTGTTTATTTTATGAACTAAATAATATTTAAATCAATTTTATTTGACAAATTTAGAATTTATTTATTTATTTATTCTATTGCCAGGAGTCATTTTTTTTTATTATACATTCAAATCCCCACCTTTGCACATTTTTCAGCTGTGTTGATTGTGGTTGCAGTGGAAAAGCACAGATATTTATTGCCTTGTTAGTCGTTTTTCTTTTTTTCCCTGCAGTCTCGATAGAGTTGAAGACCCCCAATAGACATAAAACACACTGGAACTAACAGCTGCCATGGAGCCGTATTGATTAACGGCTTTGACAGCTTACCAATCTGACCGTGCAGTAGAAACGAGGAGCTCAGGACCGCTGCAGGTGTATGAATCATGGTTTCACGGTCAGAGACGACTCCGGACAGGTAAACTCACTCAACGGATTACTGGACCGGACCTGCCTCGAGACAGACCGCAGGCGAATTACAACCATCCAGTGCAAACTGCTTCATCTGCAGAGAAGGTGACACAAAAATTGCCTAGGTATCAGCCAAAATGTTAAATTTCAACAACAATTGTTAAAACAGTTTGCTGAAATGCTGAGCCTCAAAAATATCCTTTCATTGGCAGTGCCTGTGAGAGAGTGATTACGGTCACACCACATAGAAAAAATATAATAAAACCCCTGAAATTTCCGGAAACTTGAATAGAACTTGGTGGTAATGCAGGACTGTTAATAATTTTGGAATTTTCGTTTTCTTGGAATTATTTCACTTTAGCCCTCATGTTGTGTTCCGGTCATTTTGACCCTGTATGTGTGCTTTTGTTTTTTTGGCTTAAAAAAAAAAAATTTCACTCAAAAACTGAGGTGCATAGCCTCAGATCAATGAGGCCTATGACTAATCAGTTCCAAAAAGAAAACAAGCTGACAGAAATATGTAGCATAGGGTCTCATTTAGAAGGCTGCGCCCTCCGGAGGTCGCATTCGAAGGCTGCATACGTCATCGAGACTGTCTCATTTCAGAAAAGCAAGTAGGACACTCCGAATGCGACCTTCTTTCACAGGAATTCGGAGGATGCATGAGGTGTATCCTTCGCTGCTACAGATAACCCACAATTACAAATTACAATTACTATTTAGAAGGCTGCGCCCTCCGGAGGTTGAATCCTCTGGAGGTCGCATCCTCTGTAGGATGCATATACGAAGTGTCCTCAACCTAGAATTAAACGAGACGGACAGGCGGAAAAGGAAACAGGAAGTATCACGTTGCTATGCCAACACATTTAGAGCATCGTTGCGCTCTCACACCAAGTTACTTAAATGAAGGAAAATTATTTCTAAATTTGGAAAGTAATTTGAAAAAAAAAAAATGCTTTTACTTGTTTTATTTTGTTCAATGTTTGAGGAGCTGTAGTGTACAGACATCTGTTAGAAAAAAAAAGGAGGAGGATATTAAAAACAAAGTTTATCCGTTTTTACCAAGGCGATTTAAGGTAAGTTGTAAATACCACATTGTACATCATAGTGTGTACATCTGCCGGCGCCGGCATTTTTCAAATTAACAACGGTTGTTTACGGCGACGCAAAGAATTGTGGGTTATCTGTAGCAGTGAAGGATACACCTCATGCATCCTCCGAATTCATGTGAAAGAAGGTCGCATTGGAAGGTCGCATTCGGAGTGTCCTACTTGCTTTTCTGAAATGAGACAGCCTCGATGACATGCAGCCTTCGAATGCAACCTCCGGAGGGCGCAGCCTTCTAAATGAGACACAGCTGTGGTGTTTAAATGTAAGTATTTCAAAGTTCTTCATTTTTTTAGTTGTATTACAGGTGTGATAAACATGATCACAAGTCTTTAGTGATTTTTAAACGTTTAACAGTATTTTGCTAGCAAGGCGAGAAATAATTAATTTGTTTAACCCTCTGGTATTACATTTCGGGGTCACTTTCATATTGTTCACTGTAGAAACTGACCGGAGACAATAATTTTATAATAAATTAATTTCTGCTTTTAGTGTTATGAAATTAATGTTCAATATTTTAGTTCACTGACATTTTTTTTCTTTAAGATAGACAATATTCTTCAAATAAATTATGCACTTTTTTTCTATATCAAGTATAGAAAATAATTTGTCTATATCAAGTATAGAAAATAAGTATAGTTTTAATATAAAACTATTTTAAAATGGGTAGGTTTAGGGGAATAGAATATGTTTGTACAGTGTAAAAACCATTATGCCTATGGAATGTGCTCATAATGATAGGGATAAGAGTGTGTGTGTATTTATCTAGTATAAGACTTTTTTGTCAAAATTTAGATTTTTGTTCGAAATGTTTAAGTATTGTTTTTTGCATTATTATTACAGTTAAAATAAGACAAATTCAGAAAAAAATATGAAAAAAAATATATCTAAAATGACCAAACACTACAAGAGGGCAAAATCAACAGTAAAAATACATGTAGAATAGAAATGTCTTGTTAAATTTTGTTTTGAATAGGGAGCAAGGAAAATATGGAGAAATTTATAAGATTGAGGCAGGAACATTGCTGTGTCTCTGTCATAATTAAATAATTAAACAGTTTTGGAGAAATTGGCTGTGTGTGTGTGTGTGTGTGTGTGTGTGTGTGTTTTGTTTACAGTCTTCCTTTAACAGACATTAATATAAGACAATACTGTAAAAACAGTTTACTGTCAAGCTGTTATATTCCTGTTATATATTTATTGTCCAACATTCCTAATTTTTCTGTCATTAATTTAATTTCATATGTTAGTATTAATTCTGTGTTAAAAATGCTAACACTTGAACTTTCAACCCGAAACTGATATGGTTTCTAGAGAGCAAAATGTTTTGTGAAAAAAAGGGAAGACTTTAAAATAAAATCTGTAAAATAAACTGTTAAAGGGATTTGATGATCACTAATTGTACGATATTGTTGTCATCGTTCAGGCTGTATTTCAGCTTTAATGTGCGTTTTTTTTTAACAAAGCAGTTGATATTTGCCATAGCGGCAGCTAGAAGCTAGTGGACTGCCGAGTCGCTTTCACTTGGAAAGTTTTGTTTTTTCGCTTTTTCTATACTCTTTGGCTGCATCCAATGAGACACGCTTTATAAGCCATGGACTTCCTCTCTCTCACTGCCGAGTATTGTCAAAGAGTATAGAAGACCAAGAGGCGAAACTCAGTAGAATGTTCCATTGCAACAGCGGTGCCCAGCAGCAGCCCGGCGCTTTCGCCATTTTGGGGTGAAAGCGACTCGGCAGTCCACTAGCTTCTAGCTGCTGCTTTTGTATTGTTGTTCCAATCAAACTTCATGTGCGGTTAAATATTATGATGACTTAAATTTGTGGTTTATCAGGTCACAAAACTGTACCCCGACAGTGCTGAAAGCAACATGAATGAAAAGAAGTAAAAATGCTTTTCGAAAAGTATCAAAGCAAGTGCTAATGTACATCCAGGGTACAGCAGACAAAATAAAGGCAGCGTTTCTTTTCCTTCATCATTCACAGTGACAGGAGGACTGCAATTATGCACTAGACAGAGAATGATTTGAGCAGCGGGGTGGACATATTTAAACTCAACTGCTTGCTAAATGATCCATTTGAAGATTGCAGTTCATTCTACAGGTCCTACAATGAGTTTGAGCTCACTATCTTGAGAATCACCTGCTGGCCTGTAGTTCCTCTGTTGATCTGCTTCAATCCAGTGAAGGGCTCTTCACTTCCTTGTTCTCAAAGCCCCTTGAAGTCTGTGACAGTTTATGGCTCAGCATGGACTTGGAATATGTGCTCATTCTTTCTTCAACACCTCTGAAACTAGAGCACCTGGTGGGAGAAAGACACGTCTGCTCTCTCAAACCCCCAACTCTAATCACAAAACTCCCTCAACAGGATCCAGCAAATGAGATAAAGACGAGAATTGAGAGGAAAATTGAGCCGTATGGTGAGTCTAGGCTCCAGACAATTACTGGTGAAGGTGTATCGGGTCTGCAGTCTGGACTTTGGATGAAATGTTGGTGAGTCTGGGAGCACGGACTGTATTGATTTTGGTTCAGCACTGGGTAATGTTTGCAATACAAAACAGGTAGCTCTTCTTTGTTATTCCCGAAGACAACGAAGGTTACCTTGGAAACTTGTCAACTAGTTGATGCACTTTATCCCAAACGACTTACTATAATGACAAGCATGGAATGTCTCTGGAGCAATCTATGATTATGTGTTGTGCTGAAGGGTGAGGTGATGAAAGACCAGGAGGTTCTCCAGGTTGCCACTGCTGGGATTCAGATCTGCTAAATCTTTTATATTTTTAATTAAATTGTATGACATTGTATGACCTTTTAAACCTGAATATTTTTGTTTTCCAACAAGTGAAAATCATGGTACACAGAGTATGATATTAGGATATTGTGTTGCATCTGATTTAAATTCCTGGTGTTTTTACAAAGAATATTTATTTATTTATTCATTCATTCATTCGATTATTATTATTTATTTGTTTAATCTAACATTTGTACTAACTGATAACTGATGGCACATTTACACCATCTGGTAGTAAAAAAAAAAATTTTTAAAAAATAAATAAAATATATATATATATATATACTGATGTATATATTTAAAAATGTATATATTTAATTTATATATAATATACATTTTTATTAACTTTTATAAAAAATTGCATTTTTATGAATACT
>NW_015557197.1:1394135-1429420 GCF_001515605.1 Sinocyclocheilus anshuiensis | reverse complement strand
CACTGTTTATAATATACTGCAGCTGTTTTACCAGTGGTGCTCAATTTTAATGATTTATTTTTATATTTATGTATTTATTTATTTAGGAGGGCTCTTGAAGTGATAGTTTGTTCAAACAGTAAAATGTATTTTTGTTTGTAGCAGTAAAATTTAGTATTAAATTCATTACTTCCATAACATTCCAGAACATTTTGCCTTTAGCAACATCCTCTTTTGTGTTCCACAGGAGAAATAAGCCATACGGGATTGGAACAACATGAGGGTGAGTAAATTATTACCAATTTTTCATCTTTGGTGAACTATCCCTTTAAAATATGACGCTCAGTATTGTCATGATGTCATTTTCCTCCGAAGTAATTAGTCACATGATATTTACAACTCAGATGATTGGCTCAAAAGGTCTATGGTGGAGCAATGATGGCAGATTTCAAATTGCATACTTCTGCTGTTTCTAGTGTTGCCAAGTCCATGATTTTCCCGCAGAATTGGGATACTCAATTGGTGTCCCAATTGGGATTGGGGGAGGGGGGGACTCTTAAAACACTATTTCGGAGCGATTTTGATAGCCAGTTTTCCCCGGAACACAATTTGCTTGTGATTTGGCTATTTAAGTAGCAATTGGGCTGGATTTGTTACGCAGACCTGGCAACCCTGGCTGTTTCCTGCACCAGCCAATGGAAATAAGTGGGAATGCTAGCAGATAGCTTTACATGTATTACAGACCTCCTTAGCTAGCACTAAAACCTGTGCTGTTTTTTGGCTGTTGTTCTGTCAAGTTTCATTTATAGCCACAACTCTGAAGAGAGCATCAGAGACTTAATCAAAGCATTATCAAAACACTATGCTCCCCTGTGCTAGGTTCTACAGTCTTCTTTCTACAGCCATAGCATCTTAAGCAGCTTAAGGTTCTATAAGCTCTTTCTTCAACATGCACAATCTGTTCCCAGCATGCTCTCCTCCATTCCAACTACAGTTAACTGAGCTTAATGTTCAAGCTTAACTGTAAGCTCAGTGTTACTGCTGGAACTGATGTTGCTGTCATGTTCCAGTGCAGTGTATGCTGCATTATGCATGCTGGGCCAGATGCTTCGGTATCTGCTGAAAATATTTCTGCAACTACAAATGGCGGTACTATGGTGTAGTGGGTAATCATAAGGTGACCATACATCCTCTTCTTTTAAATTGCCTACTTTGTTTTGCTATTGTTTTCATGCTTCCTGAAGGTAATGACTGAAAAGTACTGACCAGTAGCGTGCAGGCATTGTACCAAATTGACCAATCGTGGCATGGGAGAAGTTGGGATCTTTTTGAAGTGTGGGAAATTTTGAAGTGTATCGTTTTATTAAAATGTATAAAAAATTCTTCTGTTAACTTTTTTTTTATTGGAATATTTTATATGTGTACCTACATTAGGGACAGCTGGTAATCAACATTCACAAATGCTGTCAATTAAGCTTAACTCAACCTGGAATATTCCTTAAGTATGTTAAGTCTCCCCCTGCTGGCAGTATAGAGAATCAGGCACAGGAAAGCATGAACAGGGGTGATGCACCATATGACTAGTATCTTTCATGCTGCTCTTATCTTTTGGTTCTCAGCGGTGGCTCGTTCTATCGCCTGCATCTACATGCAAATGACTAGCAGAGAACCAGAGCAGGAGAGAGAAGGAATACTCATAAATTAATAATTTGTCTGACACTGCCACCCCTGTCACTGGCTTAATCTGCAGAAGAGGGGCCAAAAATGACATGTTATCTACTGAGGTGGACGCAAAACCAGGGACTAGAGATTTATGAAGATAATTTTCTTTCCCGCACTGAAATGCTTCTTGTATGGGCAGGCTCTCTGGTTTATATTTCCCTCTGGTTCAAGGCAGTGGCAAACAGCTCAAGTTCCATATTAAATTATGCAACACTGTTGTAAACTCACTGCATTAGTCTTTTCAACACTGTGCATAAACAAGCAAACACTGCGAAATAGCTGATTGTTGAAGCTCAAAGGCAGAATGGCAGAAAATGATGCTTTCACTGTTGCGTGTTTACAAGGAGGGTAATTAGCAAGGTTAGCCAACAAAAAACACCTGTTTGATTCGGGTCTCAAGAAAGCCCTTTGTGCGGAAAACAAAGGGACTGTGTGAGTGTCCGTGAAAAAACAACAGAGTGCATGATAATGAGATTCGGGAGAACAAAGCACTTGAGGCGAAAACAAGGGGGCGAGGAGGGTGGATCGGAAAACCTCTGAACAGAATCCTGATGTTGTTCATGGCCTCATGAAAATGGATTCTAGAAAATATCTTGCATCCAGAAACAATTGCTTTCTCGACTGAATGAAGGATTTATTCAGGTTATGATACATGCAGCCAGCATGGCAAATGTCATTAATGAGAATCGGTAACAGTTTGAAATCAAATCTCATGGTTTCATATACTAGGCTTATGGATTTTCAAGGAGATGGATTATCCCTCTGCTCATTTTCCTGGATGGAAGTGCAGAAACCATGTTAGAATGACATGAATATGAAGTTGGGAACCCGTTTCATTAGCTTCGACAGTCCAATTATGCATGATGCGTCTGTGCACACTTCCTGCATATGATTTGCATGAATGTAAATTCGTCCCATAAGGACTGCAGAATTTAGTGTGTTTAGCTCCAATTAAGATTTGATGGCTTCAGTGGCTTTATGGTAATTAATCTGCAGAATTCTGTAGCATTACAGCTCAGAAAGAATTTGAAATAATGGAGACCAGGGCTAGTTGTTACAGGGGCTATAACTTAGTAACTATAAGGTTTTAAATGAAAGGAATAGTTCTCCCGAAAATGAACTCCAATTTAATTTATTTTCTTTACTCATCCTCAGGCCATCCAAGATGTAGATGAGTTTGTTTCTTCATCAGAACAGATTTGGAAAAATTTAGCAAGCTTTTGTAAGTGGCGCTCAATCTGTGCGTATTTTTTTGCCTGATTCAGATGAAACAACTTTTCAAAAGTAATATTATGGATCAAGAACTTGTATTGTAGCTGAAAACAGCTGATAGATTTGTTTATTATAAATATGTAGCTTAAGTGAAGTGATGACTAGAGTTGTGTTGTGGATTATTGTGATGTTTTTATCAGCTGTTTGGACTCTCATTCTGACGGCACCCATTCACTGCAGAGCACGTGATGTACTGTAATGCTAAATTTCTCCAAATCTGTTCTGGTGGAGAAACAAACTACTACATCTTGGATCTACTTACATCTTGGACAAATCTACATTTTGGATGGCCTAAGTGTGAGTAAATGTTCAGCAAATGTTTGGAGGAACTATTTCTTTAAAAGTCCAAAGTTCAAATACTTTCAAAGTTGACAACTTGCCACATATAAAGTGAAAACATATTTCGTTATTATTGTGTTTAGTCTTTTTTCACAGGCATTTTCCTGAGCTTTATATGTGTTTATTCACAAATTGTTACAAAAAAAAAAAACAAGTATTATTCACTGCAGTAAATGGTATTACAATTAGGCCCATTCTCACTTATGTGGATGGCCTGGAGAGGCGTTGGTTTAGTCTATGTACACTGTGCATAATCTGGCATGCTACAGTATTTTAGGCGTTTATGTATTCTGGATGGCAGCAGCTCATAATGCATTATTTTATTGCTCATTGTTCACTGCTATTAATGTTGCATGAAAATAGAGCTCGAAAAATGGGAATTTAATTAGAGCATAAATATTTTTAATCAGCTATTTTTCAGAGTGTATGCAAACATGTGGACTTTCAGAGAACCCCAGGCGCTGTGCTATAATTAACACGGCTCTGCAACCTCAAAAAAACAGGAGAGCCTTTTTTCTGTCTGCTTTTTTATTTTGTTTTTAGTCAATTTGCTGAGTTTTTTTTTTTTTTTTTTTTGGTTATATTTAGTTTTTTTATGCTTTGTGTACTTGCTACAAAGCTAGTTGTTCTAAATGTAATCTGATAATCTGGTAAAACCTTTATTTTCAATAATATATAGTGATATACTGTATAAATAGAGGTCATTTTTTAACTTTTAAACAACAGCAGCAACAACAACAATAGTAATAATAATAATAAATTTTTATATAGTGCCTTTCAAGACCCCAAGGTAGCTTTACAATATATATATTATCATTGAATTTAATTTTAATTCTACTTCCTTATATTCAAATTTCAATTCTAGTCCCCGTTTGTTACCTGATTTCAAATTCAGATCATTCCCATTGTGATTTTGAATGGTACACAGATTGCTGCGTAAATACAAGCTTCATAGAAAGTGTTGGCAAGAGCTTTAGTCCAAACTAGAATCATAAACGTGTTATTTACACCATTTCTTCAAGAATCAATTACCTGAGACCCGAGAGAATGAACTCATTGGGTTAAATGATTCAAGGCCGCTAAATTTCACATCACAGCATAGCGGAGCTGCTGGAAACGCAGAAGGGATCACCACAGGCCTAATGAAGAGAGGTTGACTGATTGACAGGATAAAGCAGCCTTTCTTTCGGTTAAACTGGGTCAGACACTGCTGTGAGATTCTCTTTAAACTCTAAACCAGCCATAATCAGGTCTTAGAGCATTTTAGCTTTGATCAAATGCTGTACGGTGTAACTGACAAGGCTATTTGTGGCTATATTTAATTCACCTACTACAAAATATGGGGCGTCCGGTGTTAAAATACTCACATAAAGAAGTCACTGAACTTTTTTTTTTTATCAGCAGATGTTCTCATGGCCCTGAAGAGTATATTTAGACCTTTAAAGGAAAGATCTGAGCTGATTTGATCAACCACAGTGGACCAGAGTAAATCGGGGGCGCTTTTTTGTAGCGCCACTTTCCTGGCGCTAAATTATTTAGCACCTCAGAGTGAACTGAATTGAGAAAGATGATGTGGGAAATCAAGTCCAGCTTGTTCAACCACCTCTTCAAGCAGACATTATATTTATCAGTGGGTGCAATTCCTATTGAATTCTTAGTGAATTGCCCCTTGAATGTTAAAGAGATAATCAAGCTTTGCGAGTGGAGCAGGTTCACTAATTTCTCTAATTTCCCAATTTCTGCAAGAATTTGTTTCAGTCCACCAGGAGTATCGAAACCGACACATGAAACACAATTGAACATCCACTTTCTGGGCTCATTAAGACCCCCGAGACAAATAGATTATTATTTCAACCCCTGATATATGTAACCAGCCACTAATCTGTTAAACTGATGCCAAAAACCTACAGTTTTATAGGCATTTACACAGTAATCTGTTTGCCGGTAGGTGTTGGATATATGTAATCAATTTTAGACCCAAGAGAGCAAACAGAAATTTGCTACAGACCACTAACCCCATTCTCAGTGGAATCCTTTTAATTCTATTAGTGTCGAACTTGTTGGCTGTTATTACCCACATGGGATTACTGGCATGACCTTAGTATGTTAGTTATGTTTATGAGTTAAAAAGTAGAGTTTGTTTAAGGGAAGAGCTTTTAAAATGAGAAGAATGCCCTTCTCTGCTATAGTTCCCTGATTCATATTTAGTAAAATATTATAAAGTTATAATATTATAAAGTCATATTTAGGAGATGAAAAAATGGGAGAGCTCCAGCTGAATTATTTAGAGTCTACACCGTATTTTTCTCTTAGTAAATAAATAGCGGTCCCTTGAAGGAACCGCCACACGCAGCCTGGGCCGAGGCATTGAAAAACACAACACACGTTTCAATTAGAGTCACAGGGATTGAACAAAATTGTGCAAAACAATCTCAGCACAATGAAGGGGTTGTGTAGTGTCTGGCAGGACCGTTTGAACTGCATCTTATGCATTAAATTATACAGCATTTCTTTAAGACGCATTTACTGGAGCACCTGGGTAATCTGTCATTTCATTGTTTTGATAGTTTTTAGACAGAATAGGATTGGGAATGTTTATGTTGGAGAGAGAATTCATGTTGTTTCATGGTGGTGGAAAAATTGTTTATAAATGCATGACCATTTGTTTCCAACCACCTGAAGTGGACTCGCCCGAGACCACCATTTATTTTTACTATACTTGTTGTCTGCAGAATGGTATGCAAGCCTGTTTCTGTCTAAGAGTGAAAATGACTGAAAAAGTAGAAGTGGAAAAAGTACACAGGTACACACCGTTCAAAAGTTTGGGGTCAGTAAGGAATGTTTTTTTTTTTTATCGAAATAAAATAAATTAATAATTAAATGATCAAATGTGACAGTAAAGCATTTATCGTGTTAATAAAGGTTTCTATTTCAAATAAATGCTGTTATTTTGAACTAAGATTCATGCAACAGCCTCAAACTGTCTTGAGTGTTACCAGTTTGAATCAATCGCTCATAGCCATTGCTGTTAGGTATAGTATAGTTTGTGAGATACATTTAAGATACCTATTCACAATATTGTGGTAAAGTCAGTACTTTATTTATTTTTGGAAATTAATAACTTTATTCAGCAAGGATGCAATAAAGTAATCAAAACTTACAGTAAAGACTTATATATTGTTACATATAAACAGTATTTCAAATAAATGCTGTTCTTTTAAAAGTTCTGTTCTTCAAGGAATTTTGAAAAAATACGCCTCACGGTTTCCACAAAAATATTGAGCAGCACAACTGTTTTCCACATCGATAATAATAAGACATGTTTCTTGAGCAAATCAGCATGTTAGAATGATTTCTGAAAGATCATGTGACACTGAAGACTGGAGTAATGATGCTGAAAATTCAGCTTTGCCATTGCAGGAATAAATTTTAAAATACGTTTAAATAGAAAAAATATTTCTCATAAGTGTTACTTTGTAGGCTATGTCACAGTGATGATTTTATATCTCACAATTATAGCTTTATTTCCCATAATTTTGACTTTGTGTGTCACAATTGCAACTCTAAATCAAAACTGTGACTTAATTTGTCACTATTTGACCTCATCTCTCATCTCTTTTTCTCTTATTGTGGCTTGTCTCACAATGTGATTGTCTTATTTTAAACTTTAGCTAAGGCTTCCGTAGAAAAGCAGTAGAATCGTGACAGAACAGTATTAATTGGATGGTATTTATGCTAAACAGAACGTTTTCACTCTGAATTTGCCAGGGTCCAAAGGTCAAGTGAACCTAGATTCAATTCTGTTTCCTGTCTAGAAATCACTCTGAGAAGAATCGCCCCTAAAGATCAGAGAAATCAAGAATGATAGACCTGCATCTTGTCATTGGAGCCAAGGGAGAGAGGTACGTCCCACAGCAGCTGTTTGTTCCTGTCTTGCTTCTGATTAGTGGGATTAGATCCTGCCACCAGTGTGTATTCTGTGATCTGGATGGGGTTTGGCAGCTGCACAGAGCAGTTTATGGGCATTAACACAACAGCGGTGCCATCTATCCAGTGGGTTGTGTAACTGGAAATGTTGTTTATGGATTGTTTAGTCAAGGAACAGCTGGAATTAGGCCTGTGGTGTGTGTATTTATTTAAACAAATCCCAAAATCACCACTGAGAGTAGAACATCTCCAATGAGCCTATTTTTGCCATTCGCTATAAACCCATTTTCAACACAGTCTTGCGCAATAAAGGCTTTCATGAAGAAACAAACTAATAGAACAAACTACACATGATTTCTGAAAGATCATGTGACACTGAAGACTGTAGTAATGGCTGCTGAAAATTCACCTTTGCCATTACAGGAATAAATTACATTTTAAAACACTATATTAAAATAGAAACAGTTTAGAATTTTAAATTATATTAATATTTTACATATTACTGTTTTTACCGTTTTTTAATCAGATCACTAAGTTTTTAGACAAACTTTGATGTTGGCTTGAGAAAGCTTAGTCTGAATGTTTAAAATATAGTTTAACAAGCTGCAAGTGTGAAAAATTTAAGACTAAAATAGTTTTGCAGCCTTTCAAAGCCATGCAGTCTTCGATAGATAGATAGATAGATAGATAATCTATTGCACGTATACTTCAGATAGACTTTAAACATCTTGCATTTAAAGACCGATATTATTGAAAGATCATACAATCCTCATCAATGGATTAAAGTGCCATTAAAACACATTTTAGGCTTAACATGAAGAAATGTGCTTTGTGCACAAGTAGTACTCCAAATGAAGTTTAATTATAATTTTTATATCAGTAAGTCTCGAGCAATATGTCAGTAAATATGTTAATAGATTTGAACTATACGAAATACATTGATTTTAAATATATTACTTTTTTACTATAGATGGATAGATGTAATAACTGATGGATTCTTTCATGTAGCTGTTACTAACATGCTTTTAGCATTTTCTATCGGGTAGTTAAAGGTTGTTAAATTTTCTAGCATGTTTTTGCATGTTGCTAGTATGTTTGTAGCATGTTTTTTGCTAATATGTTTGTAGCATATTTGTTAACATTTTAGAATTTAATAATATTTCACGTTACTGTGTTTACTGTATTTTTTAATCAAATAACTGCAGCTTTTGTCAGCATAAGATGTTTCTTTCAAAAAATATCTTACAGAGCTCTTTTGAATGGTAATGTAATTGTAGTTTTATCTGACTTTATATCATTTTATATCTCATAAGTATAGCTTTATTTCCTATAATGGTGACTCCTTGAATGAATATCTTCAATAAACTTATTTTGGTCTTATAAACCTATTTATCAGCATAATCTTTCACAGTAAAGCTTTTACGAAAAAACAAACTCAGGCATTGTGTGACAAAATATGTCTGTCAGCTGACAGGCACACAAAGAACACTATCTATTCAGTAAATCTGACAAAAATGAAGTGATTAAAGCAGTTTAAAGCTACACTTTAGGGTTTGGATTGCATTCTGTGTATATTCATTAACATTTAGATGCGAATGTATATGTAAGCCACTGTTATGGTGCTAAAATGCTCACATGCCACAGATTCGGGATGTGTGAAACAGGCCTAAAATAATTGCCATAATATGCACAAATAAGAGTGGAACAGACCATACACTTATGGGGGCCTTATGTGGGTGAGGGGACCTTTTGTTTGTCTTGCACAGAAAAGTATATAAGCACTTTACAAGTTTCTCCACATTCTTTTTTGTTTTTGTAAAAAAAAAAAAAAAAGAGAGGAAAATGTTAATGGACAAGAGCACTAAAGCCTGAGAGGGATTTAATTGCCATGTTCAGAGGCCTTAGCATCTTTGTTTTGCCCCAGTGAGTGCAATCTGCGAGCTGTGAACTTTCTTAAAAGCTTTCTTCAGAAGAAACAGCAGTAGGACATTGTCAACAGGAAAACAAACTAATAATTATAATGTTTCTGGAAGTGATTTTTTTTTTTCTGGTTTAGAATCTTGCATGCAAATGTACATGTTTGGTAGGAGGTAAAAGCATTTTTTTTTTTTTGGTGTAAAGTCAAAGGAAGTAATCTCTCACTAGTATTTTCTTTTAGAAAAAAAAATAGACCTATAAAAACACAGCAACCATCCTTAGGATAGTCCGTCTTTTCAGTGTGTCTTTTGATAGAGATTGAGAGGCTTCATGTAGAGATGTTTGTACCGCATGCCAACGCTCAGTACCTGCAGCAACATCCCATCTGCTGTTGTCTGAGCTTTTACCAGGCAGGTTTTTCATCTCAGGAGCCCTTCGATTGCTCTTTACACTTTTCACCTCATTACTATTGCATTTATATATTTATCTTGTTAATTTGTTAATTAGTCTCAAATTTTAATGGGAAAGCCCAGCAAATATTGATTCACTCTATCCTCTTGCACTTTTAAGCGGAAATGTGCCAGTTCTGGAAAATGCAATGCAGCATTATAATTCATTTTACTTATCATAGTAAAGCTCCTAGTCTTTGAACAAAGTAAAGTTACTTTGAAGGTTCTTTGGAGCACTTTAGGTTTTTAGAGTGTTCTTCTTATAAAGAGCTTTTAAAAATGTCCTGAAGCTAAACTCGAAGAGCATAACACTAGCAATGGCACCATGAACTTGCTATTTAGAAGGGCAGTATTTTGTGTTTTATTTAATAAAAAAAAAAAATCCTGCCCAGAAGCCATTATCCCAAAACAAATAATCATAGTAAATAATCCTTGTAGCATCAGCAGCCCTGGGCAGAATATATGTGTTTATGATGCCGACGTACTACATTTATTCTGCATGTGTTGAACATCAGATTTATTCTCTGTGTATTAAAGGGGTCATAAGATGTTGCTAAAAAGAACATTATTTCAGCGACCAGCACGGATCAGCTCCAGGCATGACGAAGCGGATATCGTCCTCTTTTGGAAGGCCAAACAAAGTAGTTTCGCTTTCACAACGAAACACACAGCGCCTTCACGACATGGCAGCGGCGGCAACAACAATACTACAGCGAGAATAAAAGTTACGCCTTCTTTCTTTGTGTGAACATTTGGGCGGCGTTTTGCAAATCTTCTCACATCGTGACGTAGACATGTGGGGGCGTGTTAGAACGAACCGTGTTAGGTAGGTGTGGCTGACTCTTAACTTTTATAAAGAATATCTCTTTGGATTTGAGACTTTAGTCTTTGCAACTTTACAGATCTTCTTTATGCACCAAGAGCTTGTAATACTCCAAAGAGAAAGGAAAAATTGAAATCGCATCATATGACCCCTTTAAATGGCCATTGCTTTCATGGTTGTCATGGGACAGGAAATAGAAGAGTATTAATAGGACCCTTTGCAAAAAAGGTTGATATGATAACATGTCTTGAGGCTAATGGAAATAGTGGAATTATTAAGTACAATATGTCAAAAACAAATTTCAAAAACAAAAAACTGCATCTTATTCACAAACCACCTGTAATCCAGTTAAACCAAGAGTGTAAATCGTAGTTCTGTGCTACAGATTTTTTAATGAAGTCATTGTCAAACTCACATAATTTATAATGTAAATTAGGGTCATTATACATTACACCTTATTTACAATAATCACTATTTGCATGGCACAAAAATGTCCCGCTGTGGCAGGTGGTAAACTGAAACAGCAGCATAAATGAACATAACCAAGCCATGTCCATTTTGCTAGCAAATGACTCTGATACGATTGTTTGGCTATAAACTCACAATTGAGAGAAAAAAGTCAGGATTGTGAGGTAAAAAAAATAAATAATTACAATTACTGAAATTTTCCTAGCACATAGTTAAACTTAGAATTCATAGAAAAAAGTGAGAATTGTAACAAACTTTAAGCATTAAGCACAAACTCTAATCAAACTCAGCATTGCAAGATGTAAACTTAGAATTCTGAGGAAAATGAAGCAAGAATTGATCCATATAAACTCAGAATTGCAAGATGTAAACTTAAAATTGTGCAAAAAATGTCAGAATTCTAAGTTTATGATTTTATAACTTTGTGGAGACTGGAGTATGGCTACTGAAAATTCAGCTTGACATCACTAAATTAAATTAAATTAAATTAAATTAAATTAAATTAAATTAATAGAAAACAGTCATTTTAAATTGCAATAATATTTTACAATATTACTGTGTTTACTGTATTTTTGGTTAAATAAATTATTTTGAAACCTTGGTGAGCACAAAGGACGTATTTAAAAAAAAGTAAAAAAGACCTTAAACTTTTAAATGATAATGTATACTATAAATAAATAAATAAATATTTACAAAAAAAAATCATATCTTCATTAATATTGTTTAGCATAGTGAGGTTCAGCTGAAAGGTTAAACAACTTTTCATTTTAATTTTAGTCATTTTTAATGGATCACTTCTCTTTGTCTGAGATTTCACAAAAGCAGTAAACACAAGTAGAGACTCCATATGCCAACTGCATTCTCTCGATAGAAACCTATTGAATAGCGCACACTCAGCAGGGTTGACTCAATAAAAATTTACAAAGAAAGCATCCAGGATCTTACTCAGCAGAACCGCCACAAGGTCCCCGTCAACATACTGACTTCAACAAACTTCTCCATTCTAACAAAGGCAATGTTGTACTTCATTTTTATCAACACACCCTGTAAACACATCCACTTTTAGTGATTAGCCAATCAAATTATATAATTTTTGTTGATTGGATGAGTAATAGACTTACTATCTCTAATGTGTTGTGAGCGCTGTGCAGTAAAGGAATCAATTAGCGTGTGTTGCTCACTCGCTAAACACATTGCTTTTAAGTATAATTAGGCATAATGTCAATCAACTGCATTAGCATGTACCATTCATAGCATAAACTGAGGCAAATATGTGTTTTACAACTAAATTTTACCCCAAAGGTGTTTTATTAAAGACTTAAAGCAATGGTGTGGTGTGTGACAGTGCTCTTGCAGATATCATGCAAATTTGTGCAGGAAGTAAACGTGATGCTAACGTGTTCCAGAAATAGGTGTGGCAGCAGCAGCAGGCCGCCGAGCAACCCTGTCGAGTTTGCATCTGGAATTGTGTTGAGTGAGCAGTGAATTATTAGTACAGCAACGTCCTTATTTTGTTGCCCTCGGCGACAATAACAATGACAGCCCCTAGCACTAACTCCCGCAGAAAACTTTCTGCAAGTCATTGAGCAAAAGCCCATTCACTAGCTTGCGCATGGAAGGATACAAACCCTTTAGGAGTGAAAAAGTGGAGAAAAGGGGGGAGTGTGTCACATAACATCCCCTTTAACTCATATGGCGGACCCTAGACAGTAGAACACACACACACACATACACATATATATTATTCATTTGCTTCAAAGTTATTCATATTTTTTGCATACTTTTTTTCAACTTTTTTACATAAAATGAGAACACTGTAAGTAAAATTTACTTTAAAGAACATCTGCATTTTTTCATTTTTACTTATAGAGATAATTCATGGAAAATTTGCCATGCAAAGTTGAAGATTTCTTCCAAGATTTAATCTGGTAGGAAAACAAATACTATTAAAATGAATGTCATGATTCCCACTATGACCACTAGATGACAGCAGAGGATTATTTATGGTCTCATTTACCATTTCCACTATGTAATATAGTTCTTTTCACATGTTTTGCTAATGGATTTATATTTAGACATTATAAAATCACAATTATAGCATTTAAAAATGTCCTTTTTGTCAAAATTCTGCATTGTTTTGTATTGAAGTATGACGTAGCAAGAGTTTTCAACTCATCGGATCTACTTCACACAGATGGCCTATTTTGAATTAAAACCGCAATTTTCAGTGAAAGGTGGCTAGTTTGTATCCTCTTTTACAATCTTCTCAATTTCTCTCAAATGTAAATCAAATGCCCATTCACAAACAATTTTTTTTTTTTTGAGCAACAGAGATACTCAGAAATGAACTGATATCCTCTTAGGCAGTGGCAGAGCCAGGATGTTTTCATAGGGGTGGCCAGGAAGGGGCCAGCAACCAGTCTGTGGTGGCACAGAAATCTTCATTATTTCAATATAGATATGTTTTTGACTACTGGACTGTTTTAGTGTCTAAAACAAAACTAAATACAATTAATTTGTATATAATTGTAATTGAGAATTTGTGAAGCTGTGAATTAGACCAGGTAATACTGAGTGAATATGACCATTTTTGTATTATTTTTGTACTATACACATGTATATGGAAAGTGGCCTAATGGTTAGAGAGTCTGACTTGTAACCCTTTGGTTACAAAGGTTGCGGGTTCAAGTCTCGTACCGGCAGGGATTGTAGGTGGGGGAGTGAATGTACAGCTCTCTATACACCTTCTATACCGCGACTGAGGTGCCCTTGAGCAAGGCACCGAACCCCCAACTGCTCCCCGGGCGCCGCAGCATAAGTGGCTGCCCACTGCTCCGGGTGTGTGTTCACTGCTGTGTGTGTGCACTTTGGATGGGTTAAATGCAGAGCACTAATTCTGAGTATGGGTCACCATACTTGGCCACATGTCACGTCACTTTTTCACTTTATGTTATATTCCTTTTTATTCCTTATGAATCTAGGCTATAAAAAGGTCAGAGGGCGTAATGATGCATTCACCCCAAAAGCAAAATGTAATTATTTGGGTAAGCATATTACAAAGTCAAAGCAAAGATGTTAATAGACACGAATTCACGCCAGGCCACACAAATGACACGAATTGGGTGACGCGATTGCCACGAACATGCGATGTACAACTCAATTGCGTCTGTGCAAGTTCAAAAATTTAAACTCGAGCGGAAAATTCGCATGAGTCGTTTTCACGCAAGCCAATCAGCAACGAGCTTATTGACACGTCCGTTGTATCAGAATTATATCTATCTATATATATATATATATATATAGAGAGAGAGAGAGAGAGAGAGAGAGAGAGATTTTTTTTATTATTATTATTGTTTTTTTGTTTTTATGTGTGGAAAAAAGAAAATTTGATCTTGGTATTGTGACAAATCTGAGTTAATTTAAATTAATAAATTAATTTTTCCCTCATTCTCTCTTTATCCTGTTTTTTGAATTTTTCTTGTATTAATTTGTAGCTATACATTATTGTTTTATGTTCTCCTGTGGCTGAGGATATAATCTCTTCCTTTTCCACTCAAGCAGCTGACGGTGAGATTGGTGGAGGAAGAGTGGGGATGTTAGCATCAGCGCACCTGTTAGTGTCTCACGTGGGAAACGAGCCTGAGGCAATTAGTCATAGTAATTAACATCACCTCAAACTAAAACAGGCAAAAGCCAAGTGGCAGTAGAGGAGACTACAATTAGACCTGCTGTCAAAAGTCTACAATTAAAGCAGAATCCTCGTGTCACAAAGCTCCAGTTAACAACACTCCAATGTTTTGTTAGTGGAGGTTTATGACATGATTATTTCAGAGACAAATCCTCTGTTTCTATTATTTACCTCTGATCACACAGATAATTGGTGCTGTATTTGCAATTAGAATTGTTTTTCTTGTTCATTGCAGTTGTGGTATGACTTATAACTTGTATGACTTATAACTTGAGTGGGCTCAATATTAGCGTGGCTCTTTACAGCAGTTTGTTTTTCTCACGTGCTGTCTATAAATCGATCGTTTGGACAACAACTAGTTGAAAGTCTAATTGTGTGGTTGCTAGGGCTTTCTGGGTGGTTGATAAAGTGATGTGGGTGGATAGAGCAGAGCATGGCTGTGTGGTTGCTAGGTTGTTCTGGGTGGTTGCTAGGGCATTTTGTGTGGTTGCTAGAGTGTTCTGGGTGGTTGCTGGCACATTGCTATGTTGTTGCTAAGATATTCTGTGTGGTTGCCAGGGTTTACTGAGTGGTTTCTTGGGTGTTCTGGGTGGTTGCTAAGGCATTGTGATTTGGTTGCTAGAGTGTTCTGGGTGGTTGCTGAGGTGTTGGTTGCAGGTACGTTGCTATGTGATTGCTAAGGTATTCTGGGTGGTTGCTAGGGTATTGCTATGGGGTTGCCAGGGTTTTCTGAGTGGTTTCTAGGGTGTTCCAGGTGGTTGTTAGGGCATTACTATGTGATAGCCAGGATTTGCTCCGAGTGGTTGCTAAGACATTGTGAAGTGGTTGCTGGGGTGCTAGTTACTGGCACATTGCAATGTGGTTGCTAAGGTGTTCTGGGTGGTTGCTAGGCCGTTGCCATGTGGTTGACAGGGTTTTCTGGGTGGTTTCTATGGTGTTCTAGGTGGTTGCTGGGCATTCTGTTTAGTTCCTAGGGTGTTCTGGGTGGTTGCTAAGGCATTGTGATTTGGTTGCTAGATTGTTCTGGGTGGTTGCTGAGGTGCTGGTTGCTATGTGATTGCTAAGCTATTCTGGGTGGTTGCTAGGGCGTTGCTATGTGGTTGCTAAGGTTTTCTGGGAGGTTTCTAGGGTGTTCCAGGTGGTTTCTAGGCCATTGCTATGTGATAGCCAGGGTTTACCGAGTTGTTTCTAGGGTGTTCTGAGTGGTTGCTAAGACATTGTGAAGTGGTTGCTAAGCAATTTTGGGTGGTTGCTGGGGTTGATAGCTACTGGCACATTGCAATGTGGTTGCTAAGGTATTCTGGGTGGTTACTATGGTGTTGCTATGTGGTTGCCAGGGTTTTTGAGTGGTTTTTAGTGTGATCTAGGTGGTTGTTGGGCATTCTGTTTAGTTGTTATGATGTTCTGGGTGGTTGCTAAGGCATTGTGATTTGGTTGCTAGAGTGTCCTGGGTGGTTTCTGGGCATTCTATTTAGTTGCTATGGTTTTCTGGGTGGTTGCTATGTGATTGCCAGGGATTTTGAGTGGTTTCTATGGTGTTATAGGTGGTTGCTGCTAAGGCATTACTATATGGTATAATATTGTATTGGTTACTGACCCTTCTTACAATGAAAAAGGAATGCAAGCCATATTGTTTGCTTTCCTCCTTCATTGCAAGTCTGTGAGTTTGTGTTGCACATTTTATTGTTTGCCGGGTGAAAATCATCTGCCGAATAGCTTAGAAAAGTAGTGGCACAAAACACACACACAAACAGTTTGAGTTATCATTCATATCCATAGCAAATGCTGGGGCTTGTTCAAATGAGAAATAAAAATAGTCATGCTTGATTTAGCAAGAACCACTAATTAACCAATATGATACCTTTATACATAACACTTTGATAGCCTCTGAAATTAATTAATAAATAAATATAAGGTTGAACATAGCATAGATTTTAAGCGCTGTTTGCTGCTGTGACAAATATAAGAGTGAAAGTTATCAATTGCAAATGAAATCATTCAAAAATAAAGTCTTCAACTTGTGAGCCATTGATTCTCGCTTTTTCCCCTGGCAGTAAGATGCATTTGCTACAACTCAGCCTTTAAATTCACCATAAAGAAAGTGCAATCCCAAAAGACTGGTACATAAATACTGTTTTACGAGGGATATTGAGAGCCTCTTCCAGCAGCATGGTGATAAAGCTTCTACTGAATACAGCTCATCATATATAGGCTACACACACACCAAACTGAAGTAATGTCCTTTTCACCCCCAATCTTTCATAATCTGAAGCAAATGGCTCCAGCATTTCTTCACCATGCTAATGTGAACCTCTGTGTCTCTGTTTCCATGCGGTTGGCTGCTGTGAGCTGCTGCTGTGACACAACCTCTATTTACAGACAGAGGTATTTAATCCAGACAGAGGTATTTAAAGCAATCCTGATTCCAGGAGGTCGCAGGTACAGAGCTGTTGTGGCTGACATGTTCTCACAAGTGAAGGCAAATGCTTCTATTGGTGGAAAAACTGCTCCTGTGTGCATTAGAGAATGAGATAAGGCTATGGAACTGCCAACAGTGTTTAGAAATATAAAGAGTAAAATAGCCGAACTGACTCCAAAAAGCCTCATATTTTTTTACCACTGGATGGAAATGGAAAAGACCGAGATTAGACCGAATGCAACAGGAAGATTACAGTTACATAAACCTGAACACTTTAGGCTGTATGAAAGCAGTACAAGCTGTTAAAATGGTTTATATGGAGGTTACAGCAGATTTCCCACTATGGAATCAATGACGTCTCCATATCCTGCATGCAATAAACTTTTATTATACAAATTTAAAAATGCCATTAAATCAAAGATGCTCTGCTGATATTTTTCAACAGTAGTATATGAAATCAAGTCAAGTCAAGTCAAGTCTGCTTTATTGGATCGAGATGAATAGCGCAGTCCGGAACGCTGTTGTTGAGCCATGTTTCCGTGAACACAAAAACACAACAGTCTCTTACAGTCCTCTGAGTTGAGCGTAGTAGTCGGATGTAGTCCAGTTTATTGTCCAAAGAGCGTACGTTAGCCAGTACGATGGTGGGGATAGCTGGCTTGTGTGGGTTAGCCGCTAGCCTAGCCCGGATACCTCCGCGCTTACCCCTCTTCTGCTTCCTCTCACGCCGCTTGTGGCGCCTCCGCTGTGGGCGAGATGCAGTAGTGGAGGTCGGTGATGGTGTGGGCCTCCGGAGCAGACCGAGATCCCGCAGCTCTTCGGCGTGCGCAGAGTTTAACTCTAAAAATGTGGTTCTGCCGACATCGAGCAGAAACTCACGACTGTATGCGCGCTTAGAGACAGATAGACGCGACGAATACGTACAAAAACACTGCGATTCACAAGACAAAAAACACGAAAACACCTTTCTGTCGGGAGAGAGAGAAGCCGCAGCATGTGAACGCGCCGCCATCTTGAGGTATTAATTAAATGTTCACAGTTTTATGTTTACAACAGGGTTGCATGCAGAATTAAAGTTAAAGAATTTAGCCTGCATTTATTTACATAAATACAGTTGAATATTGTGAAACATTATTACAATTTAAAATAATTTTTTTTTTAAATATAGAACTCTGCTATTTCCAACTGTTTTAAATCATTTTCAAAATTCATTTTTTTAATTCTTTGCTTTTATTTATATTTTTTATTTTTTATGCATTTGTTGTGATTATTTTATGATTATTTTAAATCCTTTTTATGTAAAGCACTTTTAATCTGCTTTACAGAAACTTGCTTGCTAGGCCTAATATACAAAATGTAAATTTCTCATTATTAATGTAGCCTATCCTTGCTATTTTAATTAATGTTAGTAATTATGTTGCCCATGTGTCAATCTTCCTGTGGGACAACTAGCCCCTGTCTCCTATATTCAGATACAGTGAAATGTTTATGAGTACACTAGACATATTATAGGCAACAATAGTATGATAGTATGGGCATAGTAGGGCAGATGACTGCAAAGCTAGCACACAAAACTCTGCTTTTCATTTCTTCATGGGGTCTTTAAAGCTCTCTCAAAGACATTACACCAAGAGAGTCCAGCAACAGAAGCCTTAACATTTGCTACAGTATATGGGAAAAGAGCCAATTCCTCTCCAGAGAGACACTTCTCTGGCCATGAGGCCACCATGGTTATTTAGACCAGTGTTTCCCAACCGGGGTGCCGCGGCACCCTGGGGTGCCGTCTTTGAAATCAAGCTATCTCGTGCTACTGCACCAAAATTACCCCACTGTAAAATTAAAAAAACACTGAGTGAGCAAAAATTTGTGAGATAGCTAGTTATAATGGTAATTAAATAATGTATGTATAAAAGCCTACATTAAAATCTGTCATATAAATTGGTCTCTTCATTAGAAATTAGCCTACTGATTGCCACCATTGATGGACAAATTTTTTTAATAATATTAAAAATATCTGTATGACATTATATTCTGCAGTTCTTCCCTGTTGTACCGAATATCTATACTTTTCAAATTATCATATCGAAGTTAGAATTTCAAATATTGTGACAATTAATTTTGTAGGGTGCCACAAGTTTGTTAAAATTTACAAAAGGTGCCGCGACTAAAAAAAGGTTGGGAAACACTGATTTAGACCTCTCAGGACTACTGATGGGAGTAATATTGGATGTTTGCCGAAACTGAATTGAGAACATAAACAACATGGTAGGAAGGAGTTCTGTGTTCTCTATCGATCCACTGGGCTTTTAGAGGCTCTTGCAGGAACGGGCTGAGTAATAAACACAGCATTAATTGGTTAATTGGTTTTTCTGACATCACTGTTTGTAACTGATGATTGGACAAAGACTGATGGGAATCTCTGCAGGGGGCTCAACTAAAAGAAAATCTATTTCTCAGATCTATCTGGACTCCAGCCCAGATTCATTACAGGCACATCTGATAATTGCAGGGGTCTTGATGAGAGATTATATCACTGTCACCCTAAAGATTATAGGGTGCTTATCTTGTACTCTTAGAGAATTTCATAGTACAAAGAATAAAGGGAGTCAGGGAAGATAAACTATTTATTTTATTTTATTTTATTTCCAAAAAGCATCGTTCTACATATACACTTATAATATATAGACTATATGTACACACAATTGTTTACATATATTATAAAATATACATTTATCTTCATGTTTTTATTTGATATTTTAAAAGGTTTCTTTGATGAATAGAACATTCAAAAAAGCATTTATTTGAAATATAATTTTTTGTAACAATTTCAAATCTTTATCATCACTTTACTTCAATTTAATACTTGCTAAATAAAACTACCATACCTAAGGAACAATTTATGGCATTAAATGGCTGCTGTAGATTTTTTTTATATAATAATAATAAAAGTATAGATTATTTTTTTGTGTAAACTTCCTTACATAAGCAAACAACTAGAAAAAAATATATAAATAAAATCTAAATTTGAGTTGAAATATTTTATTAGCTCACTAAACACTGAATACTTTATACCAAAGTTCTCTGATTTCATTTTCAATACAATCTATAACTATAACAGAAATGCAAGACAGCAGCATCTGCATTTGTATGAAATGAGTCAGAGATACCCGGATAAA
Source organism: Sinocyclocheilus anshuiensis (assembly GCF_001515605.1). NCBI lineage: Eukaryota > Metazoa > Chordata > Actinopteri > Cypriniformes > Cyprinidae > Sinocyclocheilus > Sinocyclocheilus anshuiensis. The sequence continues at coordinate 1,409,241 of NW_015557197.1, read as the reverse complement.
TTGTATATTATTTAATGTTGCTATTGGAGAATATCACACTTCGCAATGTTGCAACTGACCAATCAGAATCAAGTATTGAGTATTCTGAATAAACAACGAAAGTATATTCACAACTATATAAAGCAGAGACATGCACAATAAGCCTTGATGGAGAATGCAAATGATCAAACCTGACCTAATCAAATGATAAAATGGAGTGACCCATCTGATATGACAGCGCTAACCCTGCAGGAGGCGGCATGACAGCAGGTTTGATATCTCAATCCATCTTGACTGATGTGGTGAAATCAGGCTAATTGAATTCAGACGTAAATCAGTGGGTTGTTTGAGTGAGGCTGCCATAGGAGCTGGCTGAAACCCAACGCACATCTCCAGCGGTTTGAGCATATGAAGTCAAGCGTGAGTTCAGGTCTGCAGGGTGAAACTGGGTTCTTGGCCATTTTGAGATGTCTTGCATGCTGCATGCGCTGTCATGTCCTCTTGACACAGGATTAAAGTGACCCATATACACCAGAACAGATGGCAGGAACTGCTGGCAGATGACAGTCCTGGACAGATCAGGCTTGGAGCTATTGTTGTCCAGCTGTGCTGGTCTTGCACTGAAACTCAACAGTCACTGATTTCTTTCATATTCAATTCTTCTTTTCCCTCTCAAGCCATCTATTCTCATGGTGCTCAAAAAACTATAACTATAATCGCAGAAATATCAATGTTTTCTTAAACCTAATGTTGTGTTCTGCTCATTTTGACCCGTAGATGTTTTTTTGTTTTTCTTCCAAAAATGCTAATGCTGCCTTCACATGCTATTGGAATTATTGTAAATACTACATTCCTAGTCGGAAATTGGACGTGAATGGCCTTTCATTTTTAAAACTGGGAAACTCTGAGATCATTTTTATACCCAAGTTTCCTAGTTTGGTGGGCCATAACCTTTAAACCTTTTGTAGCTGTAGTGTTTAATTCAATTTTTCTCCACCACCACATCTACATTGTTTTCTCTTGTCATTACAGTCATGTATATTTGCGTATATAAATAACTATTTTTTGCAATTTGTATGTATTGTACACAGCAAAAATAGTATATTTGACCAAAATTGTCAGCAAGCTGAATATCTAGATAGTGTTGTTAATGTTTATATGGTTACCAATGTATGGGACGCTACATTTTATTAAAAATCCATTGGTTATTGACTAAATATTTGGTTACACTTTATTTTAAGGTGTCCTTGTTACAGTGTACTTATACGTTTAAATACTGAGTGATATTAATTAACTACATGTACTTACTATATGGTTAGGGTTTGGCTTAGGGTTACTTATATGAAATTATGCATAATTTATTTTTATTATAATAGTAAGTACATGTAATATGTAACAAGGACACCTTAAAATAACCTGTTACCAAATATTTCCTATACATTTTGGCTGTACATAAGATTTCCTCAATAAATGGGCAAGTATAAAGTCATGAATAAGCTGTCCTCCATGAATCCTTTTCTTTTTGACAACAAAGCACTTGACAAACGTATAATTATAACTTCAGAAGTGGGACGTACAGTAGGAAATTTCCAATAGCACATGAAGGCAGCATAATGTTACTGCATTGGATTAAAACGTACGGATGTTCCCAGTCAAAAATGACCAGCCTACAAAAATTACTTAGAAATTTCTATATTATTACCAAATATATTCGATTCAATCTTTTTATCAACTTGTTTTCTTTCAAATAACCCAGGTATTTTATTTCTTTTTGGAACTGATGGTTGTAGGGCTCATTGAGTTTATGCACCTCAGTTTTGTAGTGAACATTGCCAAAATTACCCACAAGTAATGATTTTTTTCCACTAAAAAACTGAGGTGCATAAACTCAGATCAAAGAAGCTATGATTGAATCCAAGATTTGGTGATGATATAGCATAATGAGAAATTTACGGGCAATTTTTTGCATGGATTTTTGTCCGTACAATAAAAGTCAGCAGGGTCCCGTAACGTCTTTTGTGTTTCACAGAACAAAGACAGTCATGAGTTTGAAGCATGACAGAATTTTCATTTTTGAGATAAATATCCCTTTTTAAAACTCTCAAATCAACAATATAAGTGTAAAAACATGAAAGAGAATCTGTTTTGAGTATCTTTCATCCCTAATGTGCATGAAAAGGAAACAATCCTGCAAGCATTTATTATCCAGGGTGTTAAAAGTAAAAAAAAATCAAATTTGTTCATTTATTTTTTTCATTTATGTACAGTATGTTTGCACTTTTATCTTTATTATATTGTTTAATGTCTGGATGCTGTTAAAATAAAAGTTTGTATTGCCACAAGTCAGTGCTGATGGTAATGGTTATGTAGTATGTACATATATCTGTTTTGTTTCATAAAAAAACATATTAAAAAAAGCATATAATAAAGGCTCATGGTGCATCACAATGATATTGTTGATACCAGCTGCATTTTAATGCACAACCTCATACGCTTGAAAGATGTCAGCTGTCATCATAAACTGATGCCAACTAGTATGTTGTTATTTTGTTTGATGAAGATTTTTTTTACTTCAGTTCTATATTCATATGTTTAAAATGAATGTATGTGTTTCTTTTTTCCACTCAAGCCCCAGAGCATCTGATTGCAGAAAGGATACAAAAATGGAACATTATCTTGTCAAACACGCAGGGAAATATTCGCTATGTTTGACTCAGAAATTGAATCACTCAGTGTAAAATGTATAGTATGGCATTTCTGCTATACATTTCAAATATTATGTTTTTTTCCCTGCTCAAATGTAGTGATATGTTTTCTAAGGAGCAAGTTGCATACATACATATATCTATATCTATATCTATCTATCTATATATATATATATATACACACACACACACACACACACACACAAAACACTATCTTTGTTATTCAATGCCTCTGAGTCCCAAATAGTCTGTATTGTTAACTACCAGCAAAAGTTTTAGGAGATCAATACTTTGAATCAAAATACATTTTAGCATGTGTATAATTTTCAGTATATTTAAAGGAAATTTGGAGATTTGTCTCAGTTTAATTTCCAATGGACAGAACCCTTTTAACTAACAGACATAACTATTGACTTCGACCCTGTAATAGGATCACTGCTATTGGTAAGATGCAGTTGGTTGGTTTAGTGATTAAAATATGGACTGGTAACAAACGATTGTACGTAGGTTCAAATCTCAGGAGGACAATTAATAAAAAATGCTCTATAAGTCACTTTGAATACAAAAGCATAAATGAAATTCTGCAGTAAAACCTCCCCACCACCAGAGACACTGTTTACCACGGTAAGACTCACCTGTTCACCAGTTCCTGTTGGTGTGTATACAGGTTTTTGCTGTTTTTTTTTTCTACTGTTGCAAGGTTTTGACAGTAGTTCTGCAGTTCTGAGTGTTTGTAGCTTGTGATTGTTTCTCTTAGTCTCTGAACCTTATTGACTTATTCTACCTTTGACTTTTGATTTGGATTTGTCTGCTGGTGTGGATTGACTCTCTAGGTTGCCATTTTGGTTTTGTCTGCTGGATTTTTATGAATTTGAATTTGGATTTAATCTATGCTATAGTCTCTGGTCAGGTACAGCTTTATTAATACAAAGATGGTTGTTGAGAGTTTAGGGTGGTTTATCACCCAAATAAATTATAGGAATGGAAACGGTGTTAAAGTTGGTCCAGATATATATTAGTAAAGTCAGTCTTTTTATATGTATGTTTTTAAGGTTTTATTTCTTTCATTTATTTACTCCATTGATAATGTATGAAGGTTACAAGCATTTCATTATGAATTTCTGCAGTGCATTTTGAAGGAGTTCTTCTGTTCACTTTAATCTTGAACTGAAGAAAACATGAAACAAGGACAAAAAAAAAAGAATCAATTAACATCAGTTATGAATGCTAGATTAGACCTAGAGGACAATTAAGTTGAAGGGTAATTAACTGTCTCTCTGGATGGTCAAATCAATATGGGAATGATTCTTTGCACTAAAAGCTTACAGTGTAAGTGGGGTGATCATATTGACTTCTGAAGCAGCTGGTGGGTTTCAGGGGTTTTCCAGCTCTAATTAACGGTGAGAACTCTCTAGCCCTTCCTCAGAGACCATGCAGCATCTTTTACCTTGTTTAAACTCATAGCATCTTTTATTTCTGTCCTATTGACAAAGCATTGTGGATGTAGCATCATGTTGATTTTAAGCATATTTTTCAAAAGTTCTACAAACGTCTTTGGGGTAAAACTCTTTTAAAAACTCTCAAAATTCTTAAACAACATTAAAATTCTAGGAAAAAGAAAAAACATTACCAAAAAATCAAGGCACTTCATTTCAAGTAGTTTGAAATTGAAATTTTTGTCCATATATATCTTAACAAATTATTAATTTATTATGCTTTCACAAGCTTTTTATTTAACTAATTAGCATGAAATGACAGTAGTCCAGGAATTTATGTCACAGTTATTTTCTAGACTGCGCTGATAATTATGAATGTGTCTTAAGATTAGCCCTTCTGATGTCAGTCGGCCTAAAATTAGACGTCCGAAATCCCAAGGTGGCTGGCAAAAGGCTTGAGCTGAATTGACTGAGCTCCACACATGAGAACTGTTGTGGCTGGCAGTGCAATCCTTCAATCTCTGAGCTGCAGCTGATGCATTAATTAAAGTGCAGTTGTGTGAGCAGATTCTGTTCATGCATGAATATAAATGTCTCTGCTGTCAGGTCAGCAATCTAAGCCTATCAGTGATAGGCCTATTCTTGCTGGTTTGTTCAACTAATTGGTATTGAACAGGAGACATGTAACATTCACAGCACTTGCTGAATGGCTGGAATTATTGGTATGGATCAATTATTGGCTCTATATTGCTCTAAAGGGTCAAATGCTGCAGTTTGTTTACTGGACCAATAGTTGCCTGGAGAATAGAATGATTAGCATAAAATAAAAAATAGTCCCTGTTTACTTTCTTAAAGGTGCTTTATGTATTTTTTTTGAATGTACAAAACTATAAAAATACATATATGTTATGTATTTAGAACAATATATGTTCGCAGATATTTAGGAAACATGCTAAGTTCACATACTTGTTTCTCCAAAAAGCAATGGTACAGCCAGTTATTCTTCTTTGAAATGTGCATTCTGTGTCAGAATGTCTGTTTTTGTTTTGGTCTGTATGATTCCGCCCACTGCCAATTTACCCAATAGGATTTTGACACCCCAGGTTGCCAGTTGGTGGAAAAACAGCATATTGCAGCCATGGAAGCCAGCAAACGAACTAGGTCAGAGATCGCAGATTCTACCCGACCTAAAAATCCCTATGACCAAAGGCATATTAAAACATTGATAAATCAACTCCTCAACTTACAGTGTATGAAACTCATCGCCTTCCCTTGTCACTTGCGCTTGTTCCTGTTGTGTGTCGACAACCTGGCAACCCGTGTAAGCATCAAGTCTGAGGAGGAGATGACTCTCTACAATATTTTGAATTTGGTCTGCAGTACCTATTTCAACCGCTAGCTATCAATATTACATACTGCACCTGGCATAGTTTACACAAAAATGAACCAAAGGCATATTAAAACATTGATAAATCAACTCCTCAACTTACAGTGTATGAAACTCATCGCCTTCCCTTGTCACTTGCGCTTGTTCCTGTTGTGTGTCGACAACCTGGCAACCCGTGTAAGCATCAAGTCTGAGGAGGAGATGAGAGATGACTCTCTGCAATATTTTGAATTTGGTCTGCAGTACCTATTTCAACCGCTAGCTATCAATATTACATTCTGCACCTGGCATAGTTTACACAAAAATGAAAATGGTCATAATTTACTCAAACTCATGTTGGTAAATGAGGCTGTTGGTCTCTAACATTCGGCCTAACTTCTCATTTTGTGACCCATAAAGGAAATTAACTCATGCAGGTTTGGAATAACATGAAACTGAGAATTGACAGAATTTGTCCGAAATGCATTTTTGGGTGAACTATCATTTTAATATATGTTCCTGGCCTTATGAAAGTAGTAATTCCTTTCCAAAAAAAAGTTTATTTTGAATGTTTTCAAACACTCTCTACTCTTGTTTGGCCCACACTTTCAGGGAAGAAAAGGTACAAAAGTTGTCACTGGTGTGGTACCTTTTCATAGATACTGCCGCAGTGACAACAATTGTCCCTTTTTTTCTGAGAGTGCAGAATTTATTTTGTAGGGCTACTCAAACAAACAGAGCAATGTCACAGTTAACATTTTTCTTTTAAATAAAGCCATACTTTTAGTTGCTGCTACACAATAAGGGATTTAAAGGGGTCATATGATGCTTTTTTAAAGATCATTATTTTGTGCATTGCTGTTCTGTTGTAAGTGATCTTAAAGATTCCTAAATGCATCTACTTTCGGAAGGCCAAATAAAGTGCTTTTGCTTTCGCCTAGAAACACACAGCGTCTCTCTGACATGGCTGCTTCAACACTAACTGCGGTTACTGAAACCACGCCTTCTTTCTTTGCGTGCACATTTGGGCGCATTATGCTAATATTGCCACATAGTGACCTAGATATGTGGGGGCCTGTTAGAACGAGCCGTTTTACGGGGGTGTGGCAGAGTCTTAACTTTGATAAAGAATATCTCTTTGGTTTTGAGACTTTAGTCTTTGCAACTTCAGGGATCTTATCTATTCCCGAACAGCTTGTAACACTCCAAAGAGAAAGGAAAACTTGAAATCGCATCATATGACCCCTTTAAAAAAAGTTTTTTAACATCAAAAATGGGTAAGCTAATAGAACTTTATAGTGAATGGCAGAGCCTGTGACCCGTGTGACCAAAAAGAACATTACAGCTGTCTTCAGAATTACTGATATGCATGATAGGAGCCATTTACATCCTCTTTTGGGCCCTGTTTTCACTGTAGACCTGTGATTTCATAAGAGCCCCGATGCCCTGTAGAATGTAGCCGAGCTCACGATTGCAAATTATCACATTGCTGAGCTCCGTAGAGCACAGCGGCCCACTTCCCCACCAGATGTATGCCTTGACAGACTCTGAGCGCAGTCAGCTAGAAAACTAGCAGCAGGTGTCTGCCTGAACCGCTGTGTTTGTGTATGAGTGTGTGTGAGAGACAGAGACCTGGGGAGAGCGCAAGAGAGAATGTGAGTCCTGCAGGGAGCCTGCGTTTCTCCATACTTCCTAGAGGCATCTGTCATCAGGGCACTCATGGGATGTAACAGCTCATTGTTTACCTCTTTTGTTTTCATAACTCTCTCATAACTACCTGTTTTATGTAAAACCTGGGAGCAGGCTTCACTGCGCACCCTGAAAAACCATTTAGAAATTTTAATGGAGTTCATTTGGCAAAGCGCTCCTACAGGCCATGGGCATCTTTGCATGAACGTTTCATCACAGCATCAGACAGCAGGCCTTTGTCTCCTGTTAATTGATTTACAGTCTGAGCCGAATCCACGCTTGTGTACGCACACAGAATGCCGACAACCTGCCTTGATTCCCATTGGATTTTTCCAGAAGTCAGACAAGGCTACAACTAAAATCACAAAGCACATGCAATCTCTCAGGCTTATCGCTATCATATCTAAGGCAGGAATTGCAATGAAATGTGAATGAAAAATAATAATATAATTAGTGCTGTCAAATGATTAATCACGATTAATCGCATCTTAAAATCTTGGGGCGATTGTCTTTTTTTTTTTTTTTTTTAAGAAATTAATACTTTTATTCACCAAAGATTCATTGAATTTATCAACAGTGACAGTAAAGATATCCATATTGTAACAAAAGATTTCTATTTCAAATAAATGATGTTCAAAAAGTAAAAAAATGTATTATTCATCAAAGATTACTGGAAAAAAAAATGTAACAAACTTCCCACAAAAATATTAAGCAGAACAAGTGTTTCATTCATATAAATCAGCATATTATTTTATCACAGGAATAAATTACATTTTAAAAGTTATTTTAAAATTGCAATAAAATTTCACAATATCACTTTACTGTATATAAATGGATGCCGTCTTGTAAATAAATGCAGCCTTAGTGAGCATAAACAAAAACTTACAGAAATCTTACAGAAACTTTTGAATTATAATATAATATAATATAATATCATATCATATCATATTTATCATTTTCAAATTTCTCATTCACAGCTGAGCTAAAACTGAAATAAAAAAGAAATTAAACCTAAATAGTAATATTTATTAAAAAAAAAACACATAACAAAATTACTAGAAAACTATAAAAAAAAATGTAACAAAGTTCCCACAAAAATATTAAGCAGCACAAGTGTTTCATTCATATAAATCAGCATATTATTTTATCACAGGAATAAATTACATTTTAAAAGTTATTTTAAAATTGCAATAAAATTTCACAATATCACTTTACTGTATATAAATGGATGCCATCTTGTAAATAAATGCAGCCTTAGTGAGCATAAACAAAAACTTACAGAAATCTTACAGAAACTTTTGAATTATAATATAATATAATATAATATCATATCATATCATATTTATCATTTTCAAATTTCTCATTCACAGCTGAGCTAAAACTGAAATAAAAAAGAAATTAAACCTAAATAGTAATATTTATTAAAAAAAAAACACATAACAAAATTACTAGAAAACTATTAATTAAACTGTAATATTTAAAGCATACTAAAATAATTTTACATTTATATTTTTAATTATGGTATTTTTAAATATTATTTTACTTTTTTTACACACTTTTTAAATTAAATGTTATGTTTTCGTTACATCAAGAATAATAACAGCATTTTAATATAATAGTATAACTATATTTTATGATTCACAATAATTGTTAGAAGGTATAACAGCTCCTATAATTATATCAGTACAGTGGACCATCTGCAATTTTTAGCCCTGTTAGATAATACTGCAATATAAAGCTCTTGAAATGGAAAAAAACTCCTCTTTCCAGTGATCATCAGTCCAGTCAGAGAAAAGGTGCACATGAGGAACATTTTGCTGTCTGTCTGTGTGTGATGAGCTCACCAGCTGCCTACCAAGAAGGTCTAATATACCTGGAGAAAGTGATCTGTCAGCTTTCCCATCCATCTCAATGGCAGTTGCTCGGCTGCGCACAGCCCCGAAACACAAAAAAGGCAGATTTATTAGAAGACACCATGACTCTTTCTCTTGGTACCCCCATAGATTTAAACACCCCAGGGCGCTTTTCTCCTGTACATCAACTTTTTAATTCATATTTCTGTTTGAAATAAAAGCCTTTCTGGGGCATGTCATCACTAATCCCACTGTGTCGGACTTCTTTGCCTCCACATCATGTTACAGAAAATGACATTATTCTGCTCTTTGAAATGCACCAGTGTAGCCTGTGGAGTTTGGCGGCATGCAGAACACAATTATGGTTTGAGGGTTCTTCAATCTTTTTGTTAATACAGATGCAAGTGGGTTCTCAAGTGGCCAAATGGAAATCTGTTTTAAAATGGATATGACTGTAAAATAAATCCTTAAGATATATTTCCAAAACCCCTCACAAAGAATATGCATAAAATACGTTCCTATATAAGGAAAAATAAGGAAGCACTCAATTTAATTTCTTTGGGCCTGTTTATGGATTAAATTAACATCCGTCTCGGTGATCCAGTCACAAGTGGACAGCCGGGACAGATTGCTGCTGTAGTAACTTGCATCTCAAATTTGTCTCTTGTGACCACTTGTGATGAGGGTCTTTGATTTTGTGACTACATACATCATTTACTATGTGAGTGTTGTGCTGCATGTTGATGTGATGTTAGCGTTTAGCTAAACTAAAAATACAATGCTGTCAACATGCATTTTTTATTACTTCTGAATGTGGCTTGAATGATGCAATCATTCAAAATGCTATTTAGCTCTGTACACTTTGTCACCGTTGGGCACGCTATTAAAATTTTTTATCTAGTACTAACTACTATTAAGAAAAATTAAATTAGCTGAATATTAGCCATTAGAAAAAAGCAACCAACTACACAAACTACATGGCAAAAGTAACAAATAAATCATTTTGTTAATTGAAATCAAGCTGAAATAAATTATAACGTGCATTAAATTAAAATCAATTAAAATATTAATATTTTACAAACCTTACGCTAAACAAAAATGAACTGTAGTATTAAAAACTGTAGCACTAAAATTGTAGGACTAAAATTATTATGTGAATGACTGAATAAATACATAAATTGAATAAAAATAAAATCTATAAAAAAAAAACTATAGTCATTTTAAAACAAACAAAAACTAATAAAAACGACTGAAGCACATAACAAATTTACCGAAAAGTACAACTTACAATGAAAATTAAAAAATATAAAAATAAAAGCTCATTCAAAATAGTAAGAAAAACTATATTATATATAAATAATACTAAAATAACACTGAACAGGAACTTAAAATAGCTTATATATTGTAATAAAAACTATTAAAATATGGTAAAAATTACTACTGTGACTAAAAAAAAAAACATGGTACATGGCAAAGCCATTGTTATCCTACACTCTAATGTCTGCTTTCACTGTTTTTATGGAAATGTCTTTAACTGCAGTATAATTTACAACTAGCATGCAAGTGTAAGTAAATATTCATTTTATCTATTGCTTTAATAGCATCTTTTTTTGTTCGCTCTGTTCTAAAGTATCCTGTGAGAAATTGAGCTAAATGATTCAGTGTTCAAGTGAGCCAACCAAATGAATCAAACTCAGTTGCAGACCGATTCAGTTTTGCTAATAAATCTATAGAAAGTCTCATGGTAAGCACCAATTGTCTTTACGATCTACTTTGGCTTACAATACTTTTGGAAAACGCAGCCATATTTGATTCCTTGAAAAGAACTGACATTTGTGAAGTGGACACTAAGCCGTAAAGTATGCGTCATGATTGCTTAAATATTGAGAAATTACATGATTAAACAATTTCAACGGTACTGAGAAATGTAGCTAAACATAGCTTTGTTATGATTGCGTCACTCGAGTCAGTTGTCAATAACAGATCTAAATGGGGCCTTTGTAAACCCAGATAAAAGCAGAGGGTGACGATAGTTTTCTCACAGCACACAGACGCTTGAGTGCCTTCAGGACTTCCAGCTGTCCAAAAACCCAAGACAATCAATTAAACAAGCACGCAGAGAACCCCTGCAGCATCGCATCAAAATAAAGATGCGTTTACCAGGCACAGCAGAGGACTAAATATTATACACAAAGGTCTCATTAATTTGGATTTTGTTTGTATTGTAGTGTGAGGAGGCAGAATGACCTTTAATAGACACCAGCAGTGATAACAGAGTAATTAAACTGAGAATATGTGTGTTTATATGCCTCCATGGCGTGTGGGTTTATCAGGGTTGAAATGTCTTTAAATTTCAATAGTTTGCCATATGCCTCACAGTAGGGCTGCACGATAAATCGGAATGGAATCGAGATCGCGATTCGACAGAAGCTGCGATTGTCATGCCGATTTCATAATCGCGCAATAAAATCGTCTGCGATTTTTTTGCGTAACTTGTCAGTGAACTACGGCTATGTGTAGTAAATTCTGCTCCATCTGAAAGATGATGATTTCCTGCTGATTACAGCTGATTACAGAACCGGCATTACTATCAAAATGCGCATGACAATCGCATTCGATTAATCGTGCAGCCCTACCTCACAGATACTGTATGTGTGAGATCTTATGAAGCAACTTACTGCTTTTCACAATTAGACTGTATGCTCTTTACTGTAGAGTTTTCACAGGAGAAATGGAAAAAGAGACGAGAGCCACATTATATGGCGAGCAGGAAAATTTGATAAATGTTTCATGGCCTTATTGTATAACAAATGAAACCCTGTGATAATAATATCTGTCATATAGAGGTCCTGTCCTCACTCCATTTATTATACATAACCGTCTTCGGTCATATCTAGTCAGTGGTTGATTAAAAAGAAAATATGCAGCAGTGATGTATAGTCTATACCTCTATTTACAGTAAAAGTATTCTTGTTTTTATTCTCTCCTGCTATATGACAAATACAATATGAGAATGTGCTGTCTTTATGTGGTAGAAAATAGCACTAGCAAGCAACAAGTTCAATGGTTTGGCTGCCACATATACTAATAAAAAAAATGTTTTCAGCATCTGGCAAATTCCTTCAGAATTTAGTTCATTGCTGTTTGATAAAATATCAGCTGTGATGTTATGCCAAAATAATGCAAAAAAATTTTCCTTCACTTTGCAGGTTCCACCAGTAGAGATAAATGGCCGTCTTTATGAGCGAGTCACTGAATCATTCTTTCAAATGATTCTTTAAAAACAGTTCATTGATGAATTAAACAATTGACTCTGAATCATTCAGCAACAAATGCCCATCTTTATGAGTGACTTATTGAATCATTATTTCAAAGTGATTTGTTCAAAAAACTATTAATTTAGGAACTAAACAAGTAAATCTCTGAATCATTCATTGAAGCGATTCACTTAACTGCACTTATTCATTCAAGAACGCCACTTCTGTGTGTTACTCATACAGTAGAAGCTCAGCATCGATCGGCTTTATTAAAAATCATTTCACTGATGGATCAAAAACTAAAGGTATTTATTATCAACTGCTTGTTTATTGAAAAATCAATGTGACATTGTGCTGCTCTTGCTCATGTGATATTGCTTAAATAATGTTAAATAAATTATTAATTATAAAAATGTTTTAACATTTTTATATTAATTCAATATAAATTATTAGCAAAATATTAACACATGATAATTTATTTAAACAACATTGGAGTCTTATAAAATTGCTACTCAAGGCAATGTGTTATAGTGATTTTACCATGGTTCAAATGGGTTTTAGGTGTTATGCCTATACATAAGGCCCTTAACTGTGTTAAAGTCACCATAAAAACAAAAAATCTCTCAGAGCTTGTTGCTTTAATAGAAGCGAACCTACATCACACATACACAAACACCTCTAGAGTAACAATCTATTTCATAAAGCATGCGATGGAGAAGGTCTGATTACGGTAGAGCTGCAAATTGAAGTCAGAAAGTGTGTCTCTGGATCATCTAATTCCCATAACAGAAAATAACACAGAGACATACTCAACAGAGATCTCACCGTTTAAAAGTTGTGCAAGTGAGAAATGATTTCCACCTGCTATTTTTGAGCCTTTTCTCACCTGCGTGAAGTCTACGGGCAAACAGATGACAGGCAATCAGGTGTTGTTTATGCTGAAAACCCTAAACTTCCACCGGCTATTTATTTCCAGGGAATAAGGCAAGGCAAGTTTATTTATATAGCACATTTCGTACACAATGGTAATTCAAAGCAGTGGCGGCTCGTGGGTTTTAAAATAGAGGAGGCAAACTAATTGTATTGGTCTGGGATCCCTGCCGATTATTATTATTATTATTATTTGCTTAACCACTTTAAAATGGATTTTTGGTTGCTTTTAGTCAGAAAACATAAAGAAAACGACACACATACAGCAAGATAATATAATTTCACTTACCTGGCCTATCACTTGAAGCAAACATCCATCCCTTCTTAAAAGTCTGTGTTAAAAGAGTGCTGCCTGTTGTGCCATTTAATTAAGCCGACTGCTGTAGCCTGTATCCAGCTTAGGCTGTTTTCCCTTTTTTTTTTTATTGTATATATACTGTTTGAATGACAGCTTGGTAAATCTGTTGGCAATCAAATATTCAATATCGCTACTCATCATAAGTACTTGGTACATTATCAGCGCAGCGGCAGACGTTCAAACTAATATCACGTAATTTATGTCTCTTTGATGATGTGCTCATTCAATAAATGCGCAGCTAAAGAGATTAGTTTTGAGTCTGGATTTAAATGTGGCTAATGTTTTAGTACATCTGATCTCTTCTGGATGCTGATTCCAACTGTGAGCGGCAAAATAGCCAAAAGCGGACTCCCCATGTTTTGTGTGAACCCTTGGTATTTCTAACTGACTCGATCCTAATGATCTGACTGGTCTGTTAGGTTTATATTCAGTGAGCATATCTGCAATGCATTTAGGTCCTAGGCCATTGAGTGATTTATAAACGAGTAAAAGTACTTTAAAATCAATCCTAAATATAACTGGAAGCCAGTGTAAGGACCTGAGGACTGGTGTGATATGCTCAGATTTTCTGGTTCTAGTCAGAATCCTGGCAGCAGCATTCTGGATGAGCTGCAGCTGTCTAATGGTCTTCTTGTGAAGGCCGGTGAGGAGACCATTACAATAGTCCATCCTGCTTGTGATAAAGGCATGAACAAGTTTCTCCAAGTCTTGACTAGAAACAAGACATCTAATTCTTGCAAGGTTTTTGAGATGATAGTATGCTGATTTAGTTACTGCTTTGACATGACTACTGAAACTAAGGTCTGTCTCCAGAATCACACCAAGATTCCTGACTTGATTTTTAGTTGTTTGACCCCTAGAGTCAAGGTATGCATTCACCTTGAGAACTTCATCTTTGTTTCCAAATGCAATGACTTCAGTTTTCTCCTTGTTTAACTGAAGAAAGTTCTGGCACATCCAACTGTTAATTTCATCAATGCATTGGCAGTCAAGGGAGTCAATGGGGCTGTAGTCATTTGGAGATAAGGCTAGGTAAATCTGGGTATCAGGCAGTTTGGTTCTTTCTCATTATTCTCATTTCTCATTATTAAGCATCCGCTTCAGGATAAACCCTTGGTTTTTGGGTCAGTTCGAGTTCCGATTTGTCATTTGTGTGAAAAAGCCCCATACACAAAGCCAATAATACTGAGATCCCAGTAAGCATAAAGATCTATTCGTCCTCCTGTGGATGTAAACATTTATGATTTTGTGGATTACAGTATTACTTTCTGAGGCTGTGTGACAAGCTGAGCTCACGGCTCTAGAGGGACGTTACGCTGCAGTAATGATAGCTATATATAAAAGCCTTGTTCTTCACAGCAGATGTGAGGAGTCTCTGGTGTCAGCTGAAGTACTGTTGACTAGAGTTCACCTCTCGCTTCTCACCTCTGTTCTTTTATTGGCGTTACAGTGTCAGGCTGATAAGTGGAAATAATGGAGCTTTCTCCTCCCACCAAAGCAATTATACACTCTAAAAAATGCTGGGTTAAATAC
>NW_015557197.1:1386368-1393896 GCF_001515605.1 Sinocyclocheilus anshuiensis | reverse complement strand
TAACCCAACCGCTGGGTCAAAACAGCCTAATTGCTGGGTTTGTCCCTATTTTACCCAGCACTGGGTTGTATTTAACCCAGCATTTTTTAGAGTGTAGCATTCAGAGCTCCTGTGCATGTCACAGCTGTCTAACACACACTTTCTTTCTTTCTTTCTTTCTTTCTTTCTTTAACACACATTCAGACAGCCAAGTCATCAAAAAAGTTTCAATTTCTCTATAAATACAGGATATACAGTACACTCTAAAAAATGCTGGGTTAAATACAACCCAGCGACTGGGTTGTTTTGACCCAGCAGTTGGGTTACTGCACAGGAGGTTGGGTTAAACATTCAACCCAACTGTTGGTTGAAAACAACCTAATTGCTGGGTTTGTTCATATTTTACCCAGTGCTGGGTTGTATTTAACCCAGCATTTTTTAGAGTGTACAGTGGCTCCATAAAGTATTTGGACACTTAAACATGATTTTCTGAATGAGTCTCTCTCTCTCTCTCTCTCTCTCTCTCTCTCTCTCTCTCTCTCTCTCTCTCTCTCTCTCTCTCTCTCTCAGTGTGTCTCTCTCTCTCTCTCTCTCTCTCTCTCTCTCTCTCTCTCTCTCTCTCTCTCTCTCTCTCTGTGTCAGAACTAACTTTACTTTTTAGAGTCATTTTTAGGTACTTTTAAAAGTATGAAACTTCAAAAGGTTCCAAAAGGGGTTTTTCACAACTATGTCATAGAAGAACCATTCTGGTTCCCCAAAGAACCTTTCAGTTAACAATTCTTGGCTCAAAGAACCATTTCGTCTTTGGTGTGTGTGAAGAATAATTTAATGATATAAAGAGTCTATTTGTACACTGGAAATACATTCATCATTGAACCATAGGTGCAAATAAAGAACCTTTATTTTTGTAGCTTTAGTATGGGTATTAAACCTTGGTAAAAAAAAATCGCTGTAATTCTTAGCCTGAAGTGGCTCATGGGAGCAACTGTGATTAAAAGATTGGTGATACTGAATAATGAGAATAAGCTTTTTCTTTTCCACCAAGTGATATAGTTGGAATTAATTAGAATTTAAATTAATTTAAACATTAACTGGATTTATTGAATTTAGAGTGGGCACTATTTTATATGTATTATAATTATGATAAATAATGTAAATGAACATGTAAATAACAATGAATTCATATAATAAAAACAGAAGAAATAAACACATGCCATTAGGTTTGATGTCTTGTTTGATATTTCATTTAATTAAAATTTAATTTAATTTACTGGAATTAGTTGAATTTAGAGTGGGAATTATTTTGGAATTTAAAACAATAAAATAATTATAATTATAATTGATAATTTAAACTGAAATGTAAATGAAATAAATACATATATTAAAAAACAGTAAAAAAATATAATACATACCACTTAATTTGATATATTGGTTGATATTTAATTTGATTTAATGAAGTTAACTGTATTTAGTTGAATTCAGAGTGGCAACTTGGATCTAAAAATAAATCTAGTAATAAATTATCATTTTTAAAAATAATAATAATTATTATAATAAATAATTTAAACTAAAATGTAAATAAAATGAATTAATATAGCAAATGTAGTAAAATAAATAAACAAATAATTAAATAAATGCCATTAGGTTTCATATCTTGTTTTATATTTAATTTAAGTTAACTAATTTGGAGTGGGGGAACTATTTATTTTAGAACTGAAAAAATTATAATATTTTAAAACAAATATATAATCATTTAAATACAAATTTAAATTAAAAATTAATTAATTAATTAATTTTAAAAAATTTAAAAATATAAAACCTAGGTTTTAAAAACCGAGCCACTAGGTTTGAGATCTTGTTATATAATGCAGTGAAATAACATTTCATACATTTTGTGTGGCTAAAATGTCCAAATACTTTTGTGCATCACTGTTGCGCCACTAAAAGCATAAAGTCTAAAATAGTAATAGTAAGTCCTATACTGTTGCCAGAGCACAGTAAAAAATAATAATAAAAGCTTTAGTGTGCAGTAATATACGCCACAGCGTGAGCAGACAGCCTTGACCCGCTCTCTCAGCATAATATAAAGACCTGCGGTTTCAACTCTGTTAGGACTGATCAGAAATTAAGACTCTAGGTATGATCCTGACCTGCTCTCTCAGCATAATATAAAGACCTGCGCTTTCACCACTGTAAGGACTGATGAGAAAATAAGACTCTTGGTGTGATAGAAACGCATCCATCACAGGAAGTACAGCCTTCACCATTGGACCATCTAATTCTACTGACAGGCATGACCGCACACACACACACACTCACTCACACACACACACACACACACACACACACACACACACACATACACACATACACCAGCAGTGGTAAGTCAGAAGTGCGGTGATTTGTCTGTGAAAACAAACCAGGGCCGGGCATGAGGCATATTACCACTCGGGGCTGAGAATGATTGCAGGTGATGATAAGGTCAATGTAAGTCAGATCAATTTGAGAGTGTGAAGGTAAACACTTCCAAAGCTTTCCTGCGTCATAAAGCACAGACATTGAGTCATTGTACACTGCTCCGGTCAGTGATGATGTCTTCATGAACAGGTCGGCTTGTTTAATTGAGCTCTGACCGCTGCAGTAAATAGAGTGAAGTGGAGTTTTCGGTTCAGTAAGCATGTTCTCATAGTTAACACACGGATCAGTGGTGTGGACTGAATCTGGATTAAACATGAGAGAGATGGATTTGCTGTGGTGTTTTGATTTCAACATACCTGTTAAATAAATAAATATCTTTTTTTTTAAATGCCATACTCTAACTAATCTCCAATCTTGACCAAACTGATTTTATTTTATTTTATTTTTTATTTTTTTATTTTTTTTAAGAAACAGCATTTATTTGAAATAGAAATCAAGTGCCTTTACTGGCACTTTTGATCAATTTAATACATTTTTGGTGAATAAAAGTATTAATATCTTTTTTTTTTTATCTTACTGACCCCCAAACTTTTGAATATTTTTTTATTTTATTTTATTTTATTTTATTTTAAATAGAAATCAAGTGTCTTTACTGGCACTTTTGATCGATTTAATATGTCTTTGATGAATAAAAAAAATCTTACTGATTCCAAGTCAGCTTTCGAATATTTTATTTTATTTTATTTATTTTTGTAAGAAACAGCATTTATTTGGAATAGAATCAAGTGTCTTTACTGGCACTTTTGATCAATTTAATACATCAATGAGTATATGTATATATGTATATATATATATATATATATAAACATTTATTTAAAATTTAAATATTTTAGTTAACTTAATAGTCTGTGCCCTGCCATGTTTCATTAATCTTCATTTTTCTCAACTTTTTATTTTTTTTACAGTGTAGTCTTGATTTGATGCTGACATTTGGCATAGTTATGAAATACTATGTTTGCCATTCCATATTCAGTTAAAATAATTTAACTGAATATGGAATGGCAAACATAGTATTTCATAACTATGCCAAATGTTAAAATTATTTTATAATAACCACAGTTTACACTCCATTAATGCACAAGCCATGGCCACCATCTGGCCTTGATAAAGAAAGTTCAAGAAGAAATGTTTTAAAAGCATGACCTTTTGAAACTTTACTTCAGATTTCTATTTTTCAAGTGAGATTGGTTTTTAATGTGATTCCACAGAAATTACATTTCCCTTTTTTTACCCATGGTAAGTGATGGATGCAACTTTTTATACCATCAGATACAGCTGTACTACCAAATGGATGGGAGTTTTAATTAATGTGTCCTGATGAGTGGTCCCTATTTCTGTAGTGATAAAGTTTGAGAAGATTTCCTTTAGGCTAAAAACTATGAAATTTAATACAAATTTGAGCTATGGAGGTAACAAGGGCACGTGATTTTTCCAGGTCACTGGTATGTGCAAAGCCCAGAGTGTTTTGGGTAATAATCAGACAGAATGTGAGATGTAGTATGCAGGGTGACATCCACACTCACATGCTGCTTTTAATTTGATTAAAGTCATTAGTATTAAAAAGCACAAGGCAGTTGAACAAAAAAAATCCTGAATTAGATAATTTCAGTGGTTTCATAAGGATGTTAAGCTATAAATTCTTATTTAATTTTTCATATTATTTGACTTATGATGCAATAAACCAGTATGTAATGGATATTCACACAAAGACATTTTGTAAAAGTGTTCAGAACTCTTTTTAAAGAATTCACCTAAAAAAGAACATTCCTCTCCCTCATTTCATTCCAACCCAGCATGACATTCTGTTCTTTATTCTGTGGAGCACAAAATTAAATATTTTGCATAATGTCTAAGCTATTCTTTTCTGCTGACACTTCTCTTTGACCAAGCTCTTCTGTGAATAGTGACCAAACATATAATGCTTTCATGATACTTTTATGATTTATTTCTCTTTTTTTTTTGGTCATTTTTGGAGCTTGATACTGTAAATTTTCGCCCCTTTTCAGTGTTTACTACCCACAAGGACTTTCTGCAAAACATCACTCTTATGTTAAAAAAAAAAAAAAACATGCAGGTTTGGAATGACATGTGACATGAATTCATTTTATTTTATTTATTTTTACATTTTATTTTTGTATTTAATTAGTTTAATTTATATTTTCATTATATATTTTATTTTTATATTTTATTTAATTCATGTTTTACATTTAATTACATTTTTTATTTTATTCATTTAATTTAATTGGTCCTATAAAAAAATATATGTATACAATCTGATACCAATGAGTGTACATTTATAAAAACTTATTAAAAACTTTTTTTTTTTAAATAATAATAAATAATAATAATAAGTAGGCCTAAATGCACTGTATATACAGTATATATACTTTTAGAAACTTTTCTCCCATAAGGAAATATGCATATTTATTTTAGTTAACTTACTAGTGTCTGCCCTGATATTTTTAGTATTTATATTTATTTTTATTTTATATATATATATATATATATATATCTATCTATCTCTCAAAAATCACGCGAATATGAACGTGGTTTTGCGCAGCTCGTCAGTGAACAACGGCTCTGTGTAGTTAATGCTGCTCAATGTGAAAGCACGCACGTGATGGAGATTTACCGCTGATTACAGAACGGCTTTACTGACAAGATGAGCATTAAATATCACATGCGATTTATCGTGCAGCCCTAATATATATATATATATAATTTTTGCCACCCCTTTTTCAGTGTTCACTACCCACTTTGACTTTCTTTCCTTGAAAAAAGAAATCATACTGGTTTGGAACAACATGAGACATGAATCTTTAAAAAATGTCAAATCTTCAGCACCTCACCTGAGGCCTCAAGATCTAAGATTATACTTTTATAGCTATGAGTTTAACTGCCATGTTAGTCTGTTGCCTCAGGAATTGCCATGCAACTAGTTTCCAACAACAGATCTGTCCTTGTGTTATTCTGTTAAGGCTTGTCATCATCAATCTCGTCCCAGAGAATGACTCGCGTGTAGAGGCCCTCAGCCATGACTAAGAGGTGGCGGTCTGTCCTCTTCGGCTTATATGCAATGTGACATTGTGATTAAAGTTTAACACTTGTGCCTTGGTAAGGTTATCACAGAGTCCCAGTGTTTGAGTTCTTATGCATGCGCTGCTCTGAGCATGAAAATTTCTGCCTGGCAGTATGGCGCTGAACGAGTCTCTAGTGTCCTCTTCAAACAGGAAGCCAGTAGAGTGTCTGTTTTTGCATTTTTACCTTCCCGTCAGACGACTAGCTGTTTCACATGTTAGTTAATATGTTGAGCATTTTTATGTTACAGTTTATGCAGCTTTTGTCCAATTTGTCAGCATGATAATCTCAGTGTCCAAGTGTCCAATCCATTCACATGTGAATGACGGCAAATATTCCCTAAAAACATCCAGTAAAGGCAGTGATGCAGTCAGGACTGAGACGTAAACACTCATGCAGTGTATGTTTCATTCATACTTGAAGCCAGAAGGTGCTCTCCTGCAGAATGTCTAAAACATCCTCATAAAAGTAATAACTTATGACGTACAGGAAATCCCTGATATGGATAAAGGCATCCAGCTATCACTGTAGCCAAAGCAATCTCTGCTGTAGATAAGCTAAATAAAAAGAAACGTTTTGACTGATGAAACGTGAAGACAGTAAACACACGATTGCAATAAATGCTTTATGTGTGTTTTTCAAGACATCTCCAGGTAATGAAAAAGCATCTGAATAATGCAGCATCTGAATAATAAAGAGCGAATTGACATAGATACTATAAAATATGTCTATGTTGTAGCATATAAACAAATCATAAAATTGTCATTAGAAAAATATAGGAAGAATATTATAGAATAGTAATTATTGGTTATTGTCATTGTCCAGCAGTGTATTTGATTTCTCAGCCAATTAAAAGTAAGAGATAATAATTAGAAATAATAATTTTTATAATAAGATAATATTTTTTTGTAACCAGAGCTGGGTAATAACTGATTAAATGTAATCTGGATTATATCTTCAGATTCCAAAAATTAGGTACTTGTAATTAAATTTCTATAGTCTTTGGCTCACATGAACGCTCCCGATAAAATTATTTAGGCTAAGCATCAACATTCACAAACCACTGTTCACTGTTATTTTTAACAGAAAAGAATGCAACGTGCTCGTAATCACGACTTCATAAGTGGGAAATAGGAAGTTTCCGATAGCACATGAGGACAGCAGAGAAGCACTCTCAGCACAGTGGAGTGCATCATTTTGTTAACTTTGTGGTTATTTTGAGTCGTTTGGGACGCGGTAACACACGGCCCTCTCACAATATATTGCTTTACAGATCTATTACTTTTGCCGCTCAGAAATGTTAACGCAATCATGTTGCACGTATCAGAAGTTCTGCGCTCTGGCGCGGTTAGCCCTCACACTACATGTGTGCCGTGCCCGAGCCCAACTGAACCGTGCTCTGGCCCATCTCTTCCAACCGAGCCAGGGCCGGCTAAACGAACCATGCACGTTTAAGATTGCCTAGTGTGAGTACACCCTTATTCTTCCCGCATCCCACACACACGGGTCTCTACCTGTCTGCACTCACCCATCAAGTGTTGTCCCATACCACACTCTGTTGCGTTGGGCCCCGTGGGTCCCGCGATAGTGCAGGACTCTACTCGGAAGGTGCCTGTTATAATGTTATAATCGAGGCTCTGGATTCTGAGCATAACTTGTTTTTCTAACAAATTATAAAATATTTTCTATAAAAACGTTAATGCCCTGGCAGTGGTAAATAGCTTTGGTTTTATATTTAATTTGATTACATTCATTTTTAAATTGAGATTTACAAGAAATATTTTAACTGCTACTATGTAAAAGGAATACTGCTGTAAAAAAAAAAAAGCACCTTATTTGTTTAAAGTGTTTGCAAACCAAATGTTATTGCACTTTTGTTCATATAGCAGTACTTTTAAAGAGGCCATATGATGCGATTTCACGTTTTCCTTTCTCTTTGGAGTGTTACAAGCTCTTGGTGCATAAAGAAGATCTGTAAAGTTGCAAAGACTAA
>NW_015557197.1:1361945-1386183 GCF_001515605.1 Sinocyclocheilus anshuiensis | reverse complement strand
ATCAGTAATTATGTCCCCACTGGATGCAACAAATGCCTTGTTTATAATGGGTTTTACTGGTTTTGTCTCGTCGCTCCGGGACACGGCATCACAGTATGGTAAGGGGCGTAACATTTCCGTCACACACTTGAGGAATTCATCCAATCACAACGCACTAGATAGCTGGCCAATCAGAGCACACCTCACTTTTCCAAACGATGAGCTTTGTAAAAATCGACGCGTTTCAGAAAGGCATAGAGGAGAAACAATAATGTACAGTATGTGGAAAATAATGTGTTTTTTGAACCTTAAACCGCATAAACACATTTCACTACACCAAATACACAAAATAATGTTATTTTTTAGCAACATCATATGACCCCTTTAAATAAAAAAGTGTGCAATGCACTACTTTTGAATTCATTATTGAATTTTGTGCATAACAGTGCGATTAATCGCAGAAAAATCATGCGATTAATCGCAGTAAAAATTCTTAATTGTTGCCCAGCACTAAAATATTTTAATAATTAAGTATCACATATGCATGTTCATGGTTCTCTGTTTGTTAATGGTCACATGACATGCAACAAATAAAATATTTTATTTTGATTGATGTTATTTTTAAATTACTTATTTTAATTTTACACTTGGTCCCACTTTATATTAGCTAAATTTATATTTATATTAGGCCTTATATTACATTAAATTTTATTAGGCCTTAACTACTATGTACTTACATTTAAATGAATCATTTGATACAATGCACTTATTGTGTACATACATGTTTTTACATTGTACTTATATATTTTTTAAAATACCTATATGTAGTTACATCTGTAATTAATTTCTGTAATTACATTTATAATTACACTGTTGACCCATCCGTTACACCTTAACCCACCTTTAAACCTACCCATACCACCAAACCTGTCCCTAACCTTACCCATATCCCACCACAATAGCAGCAAAAGTGTTTTGGAATACAATATGACCACAATAAGTACATTGTACTTGTTTTTTGATGTAAGTACATAGTAGTTAAGGCCACCTAATATAAAGTGTGACCTTACATTGTACATGGTTTATTTCATTATTAGCCTTTCATTAAACTCACAAACCCCAGTTTGGGAAACCTTGATGCAGTGTAATGTTTAATGCACTTCATGATGTTAATTACAACAAATGGAATATATTTTCTTAGTCTTTGTATTTTTATGTCAATATAGTGCAGGATTATCCTATTTAAATCAATGTGATAAGTGACTTAGGTCAAAATCTAAAAGTAATCAAAAAGCAGTCTGATTACATTACCTAAAATGTGTAATGAAATGGATTACGTTACTAACTACAATTTTTGTCATGTGATTTGGAATAAGTAATGGATTACAATTTCTAAGTAATCTACATAGCTCTGTTTGTAACATTATACATGTGTTACATGTGTGTGTGAGAGAGACAGTTAAAATTAGATGAAGAATGCCAGTAAAAAAATAAATGAGAGAGACAGAAAGAGAATGAGAATTTAAAGGTAGTGCAATTGGAAACAAGAGCCATGGCTATTAATGTGTTATCGATCCAGTCTGCTCCACTCCAGTATAAGCACACAGGGTCAGAGTCAGTATGTCACACACCGCTGCAGAACATATAAAACACACTCACCTCACTGATCTGCCCTGCACCTCATTTACACCAGTGGGATTATTTCATTTGAGCAATGACCTGATCAGATGAGAGACTGAGTACTGAGTGTTAGCTTTGCTTTAAACTTCCATGCCCTGGTTTACTAACCTTTATAATCTATCATCAGTTACATGAATGAATAAAAAATGATGTTTTATTAACAAGGTTCGGGAGGAGCATGATCAGATAATCAGCCAATTTGGCACAAGTGTAACCCGTTTAGCTAATCATCCTAACTAGCACAATACATACATATATATATATAT
Source organism: Sinocyclocheilus anshuiensis (assembly GCF_001515605.1). Lineage (NCBI taxonomy): Eukaryota > Metazoa > Chordata > Actinopteri > Cypriniformes > Cyprinidae > Sinocyclocheilus > Sinocyclocheilus anshuiensis. The sequence continues at coordinate 1,384,258 of NW_015557197.1, read as the reverse complement.
ATATATATATATACACCACACTTACCTCTTTTCTACGACAGTTTTTCGGCAGCCAGCTTCATTCGACTACCAAAAAATGTCCGAACTCGTCCCGTCTGACAACAAGCTGGACGCTCCACCGCAAGCCACCCACTCTAAGGCACCTCTTTCTCAAGAGTCAGTATGTCACACACCGCTGCAGAACATATAAAACACACTCACCTCACTGATCTGCCCTGCACCTCATTTACACCAGTGGGATTATTTCATTTGAGCAATGACCTGATCAGATGAGAGACTGAGTACTGAGTGTTAGCTTTGCTTTAAACTTCCATGCCCTGGTTTACTAACCTTTATAATCTATCATCAGTTACATGAATGAATAAAAAATGATGTTTTATTAACAAGGTTCGGGAGGAGCATGATCAGATAATCAGCCAATTTGGCACAAGTGTAACCCGTTTAGCTAATCATCCTAACTAGCACAATACATACATATATATATATATATATATATATATACACCACACTTACCTCTTTTCTACGACAGTTTTTCGGCAGCCAGCTTCATTCGACTACCAAAAAATGTCCGAACTCGTCCCGTCTGACAACAAGCTGGACGCTCCACCGCAAGCCACCCGCTCTAAGGCACCTCTTTCTCAAGCCTCCAGCTCAAAAGCACCTCCTTCTCAAGTCTCCGGCTCAAAGGCACCTCCTTCTGCCGACTCCAAAGAGCTTCCTCCTCGGCCTCAGCCCCAGGCCTTGGTGCATGGGCGGAGGCCCATAAGGCCAGCTACTCGCACTCCTAATCCACGAAGACTCCGTTCACCTCCACCATCAAGACAGCCATCGCAATCTGCAACATCTTCATAAGCCTCAGCTTCACCATCCATCCCTCCCATTGGGAAATGGACTGTTGCGGGATTGAGACAAGCGCTGTCAAACTCAGAAGTTAAGTTCTCTCGGAAAATGAGTAAAGCCCAACTTTATGATCTTTACAGTACGTTTCTCTGGAAAATAGTAATTCACCCACCTCCAGAAAGGTAACTAAAGCCCGTAAGACAAAAAGTTATCATGTCTCTATAACTTTGTCTTCTTCCAGATCACGTTCCGGCTCCCCTCGAGCGTCAAGACGCAGCAGGCCGTCAGCAAGCCTGGGCCGCGCCTCACACTGCACTGCCTCCCTCCTCTTCTCAACTAATCACTGTTGCGCCTTCAGCTACCGCGCCACACGCAGCATCGCCTGCTGGCGTGGCTTACCAACCTCCTATCCTTCCCATTCCCTTCCTTCTACCTCTGGCAGCAGATGCTAGCATGAGGCTGCCTCCGCTAGCCACTCAAGCTCAGCCGCCTTACTACTACCCTTCTGATACTCCTTTTCCCTATCAATGGCCAGCAGCCCCTGCTGCAGACGTCTGAGAAGGACATCATCAGCCAGCAACGTAAACTTACTTGCCTCCTCCTCCCTCATTTCCTTCTACCTCTTCCTACGTGCTTCACCAAGCACCAGGGGCCAATCTGTGTGTGAGGCTGCCTCCACAAATGGTTACGGTTCCTCCTTATCTTCCTTCTAACCCCTCTCTCCAATCTAAACCTCAGTACACTTTATTCACAGCAGTCCCGCTACCTACCCCACCAAATGCCGCAGCTCTGGAACCACCCCCTCTACCTAATACCATCAAGTCTTAGATTCTCGCAGGTACGGACATCTCTCATCTCTCCTCTCTCTGCTACTTCCCACCGAATCTCATCGGCAAATAGATTGCGGAGATTTCTCAGTAACACTAAAAAATTCAAATCCCAATTCATCCCGCCCCCTCTCATTTTCCGAATTCACTATAGCATTTGGCCGCTACACGGAAATAGTTTGTTCGGTTTTTCGCAAACTTAATGATTACCTGGCGATAATCGTGGAACTCTCGCTGTCTAACGGTGGAACCCATTTTTACACATATCATAAATTATTTTCAGCCAAATGTGCGGTACGTGTTGCTCAGTGGAATCAGTGCCCTATATGGGCGCACTGGACTCTCTATGTTGTAGCATATGTTGGACTGGATCTCAACAGTAGTGTATTTATTAGTTGCCAGAATATATTGTGCGCAGTCTGCAGGTGTCACACTGCTACTGTGAGGAGCAAGGAGACGAGGAGACGTAGAGATAATACAAAAATGAGAGACTTTAATAATCCAAAATTCCAGGGCACGGAGGAGACACACATAGCATCAAATGATGATTAACACTGGACGCTAGACATGGGAACACACAGGGCTAAAGTACTCAACTAAACGAGGGGATGACGAGACACACCTGAACTCAATAAAACACAATATGAACAGGAACAGGAAGGAAAACAAATATGTGCATGTAACACACAAGGGAAAACTAGGTCATGGGGAGCAAAACACTACACAGATAGTCCATCTTCCTGACATATCGCCCCCCTCCCGGAAGGCGCGTCCTCAACAGAAGGAGGAACGGTTGGGAACTTGGGAGGAGGCTCAATAGGAGGACGGACACCCGGGAGGAGGCCGGCAGACAGAGTCCAGGGAAGGGTGACAGATAGAGTCCAGGGCAGATCAGATGGAGGGAGGAGCCAGGAAGGAAACAGGAGGGACTTGGAGCATGCAGTGCCAGGTGGGACCCAGGCCACAGCCATAATGGCGACCCACGGTGGAGCCGACGAAAGGAGGAGCCATGGAGGAGGAAGGGCTGACGACTCCAGGGAGCTGACTAATGGCGGCGGAGCAGGTGGAGGAGGAGCCCGAGGCAGAGACGGAGAGCCAATGAGCCAGGGTGACGGGGAGGATCCTGAGGGCCAAGGCAGAGCAGATGCCTCCGGCAACCGAGGTGGGGATCCAGAAGGCCGTGGTTGAGCCGGAGCGACAGAGGACTGAGGAGGAGCCGAAGGGATGGAGGAGCCTGACAGAGCCGTAGGGACAGAGGAACGCAGAGTCCTGAGGCGACGAATGGTCGACAACAGACCAAGGCGGAGCCGGAGGGACGAGGGAGCCCGGTGGAATTGAGGCAGGGCTCATGCCCATACAGTATGCCCAGTCATGAAAGCTACCAATAAAAAATCTAGAAACTACTTATCGACTCCAGTCAATATTTCTTGTTTATCCTCTGAAATTTCCCATCACCCAGACACTAACTTCACCAATTATCTACTTACTGGCCTCAAACAGGGTTTTAATCCCGGCACTACATGCCCGCTCTCACAGAACATAATTTGTAACAATCTCTAATCTGCACTCGCAGAGCCAGATACAGTGGATAATCTAATCAAAAAAGAAGTCGAGTCAGGTTTTATGATCGGGCCTTTCGATACTCCCCCCTTCGAAATTTTTCGCATCAGCCCTATCGGAGTGGCTACCAGAAAATTTTCGGGGGAAAAGCATTTGATAATCGATCTATCAGTTCCACGTAATGCCCTGTTTTCTAGCATAAACAGCCTCATAACCCTTGAGGAAAATTCTCTGCACTACCATGATAAAGATCAAGCAATCACCATGATCAAAAATGCAGGTCGCAGCGCATGGCTGGCTAAAGTAGACATCACTTCTGCCTTCAAAGTGATGCCTATCTACCCAGATTCATGGCATTTATTTGGGATCCGCTGGCATGGGAGGTTTTATTTCTCAGTACGCCTAACCTTCGGATGCAAAAGTAGCCCAAAAATTTTCGACATGTTATCCGAAGCAATTTGCTGGATTCTGTCTAACAACTATTCAATTCCTCACCTAATCCACTTGCTCGACGACTTTCTTATCATTTCACCTTCCGATGCCATCCCAGCCGCAAATATCACAACAGTCCAAAGAATTTTCGAAGAGCTAGGAATCCCCATCGCACAAGAAAAATCTTTAGGACCAACCCAATTCATCGAATTCCAGGGCATCAACCTAGATTCAGTTAAATTCCAGGCTTCGCTGCCACAGGAAAAAATCGATAGAATAATCTTAGTGGCTTCTTCCTTGGCAGAGGGCCAAAACTACTCCAAACGCGATCTCCTATCCTTGCTCAGTCAATTTAATTTCGCAATGCACATATTAATCCCCCAAGGCCGCCCCTTAATTTCTCATCTCCTCGCACTTGCATCTTCCGTCTTGCCTTAATGAACCCAGTTTATGGATTACCTTCCTTAAACAATGGAATGGCTTAACCTTTTTCTACAGCGATCTGGTTTCTCTCCCCGATGACATTCAACTGTTTACCGCACTGTTCGAACTCTACCCTTTAGTTGTCGCTGCCTTTTTGTGGGGAAAAAATTGGACGTCAAGCAGCATCTTAGTTTACTGCGACAACAAAGCGACCGTTCACTGCATAAATAAAGGCCGTTCTCATTCCCTCGCTCTCATGCCACTACTAAGACGTCTAATCTGGATTTCAGCATGTGATCAATTTATTATGACTGCTAAACACATTCCTGCAGCCAAAATTCAAATTGTTGATTCTTTCTCTCGTTTTATGTTTCAGAAATTCAGAGCGCTAGCACCGGAGGCGGACCCATCGCCAATCCCAGTACCTCACTATTCACTATTCGCAACTCATATTCCCATAACTCATCCCTTAAAGGGGTCATATGATGAGAATTGTTATTAATAGCTGGTGCTGATCCGTGCTGGTCGTTGAGGAAATACATCAACTTCGCGCACAATAATGTACAGTATGTGGAAAATAATGTGTTTTTTGAACCTTAAACAGCATAAACACATTTCATTACACCAAATACACAAAATAATGTTCTTTTTAGCAGCATCATATGCCCTTTAAAACGACGTGTCACTCGATTCTATCCTCCAAGTTGTTTCACCCAAAACTATCCATTCATATCTAACAGTTTGGAGATGTTTCAAAGCATTTCACCTCTCCTATAACCTGCCATTTTCCGATTTTTCTCTCCTCGCAATTACTTCATTTATTTCCTACCTTAATTCCGTTAAGAACCTCCAAGCCAGGTCTATTAAAGGTTACTTAAGTGGCGTTAATTTTTTTCACAAACGAATCTATGGCTTCCCCTCCCTAGAAATAAATAATTCTCAAAATTCTCTTCTAATTAAAGAAATTCAGTGCTCTCAACCATCAAGCCCTGATTCCAGACAACCTTTGGACATCCTTACAAAATGCATCCAAAGTCTCTGCACAAGGTACCATTCGACCCATACCGCTCGCACCCTCGACGCCATGTTTTTATTGGCTTTCTTCGGTTTTCTGAGATGCTCAGAACTGGCAATAACCTCTAAATTCAACCCCAAACTCCATCCGACCATTTCTGATTTATCCATGCTTGATAGCAAAACTATCGCTTACTTCATTAAGCAAAGTAAGACAGACCAAGAAAGAAAAGGCTATTACATATACATTTTTAACCTCTCATCTCCATTTCAACCATATCAGGTTCTTTTTTCTTACTTCCAACTCAGGAACACTCAATCTAACTCCCCCCTGGACCCTCTTTTCGTCGATGACTCTAACCACCCCGTTACACATTTTTGGTTCCAAAAACACTTAAAACTGATCCTCGCTCAATCAGGCTTACCCATTTTCAAGCCACTCATTTTGCATCGGGGCAGCTACTACAGCAGCTCAAAAAGGCCTCTCATGGTGGGGGGGGGGCTCATGAGCAAAGCATGGCGTAAGTTGCATTTTTGAGAGCTCCAGCAGAAACTTAATTATTTCAAGAGCAATCGCAGAAATAATACATTCTAAAGGTCGGGTAAATGTGAAATACCGTTAATGCTTTAAAGACAACATCAAAAGATACTAATATGACAGTGAAACTTACAAAATTCAAGTACGACGGTACCGTGAATTCACGGCCTAGCGACTCGACTGGAAAGTGATCCGTCAACCAATCCAGCCAAACCCTCTTCTCTCGTCGAGGTGAACACAATGAAACTGACATGGACATAGATGTGCTGAAATCCAAAATCCTGATCTCCATAAGAGCAGAAATCGGCTCGATAATGCGATTGGAAATTAAAGCAGTTCTGGCAGAGGATTTGGACTATTTGAAAAACGAGTTACAAAAAATTAGATCGGAAATAGCTAATAATACATTAGCTATGCACACTGAATTGGACAGAGTGAATGTTAAAATAAAGGGCGTAGAGGAAGGTCTGTCAGCATGGTCAGATGAAACTACAACACTGCAAACAAAGTTGACCAAACTTGAGAGCCAAGTGAAATTTCTCGAGGAGAGATGTGAAGATACAGAGGGAAGGATGAGGAGAAACAACGTCCGGATCGTGGGAGTGGCTGAAACTCCAGGCTCAAGTAATACGGCAGCAGTATCCAAATTGCTTCAAGAAGTGCTTAAAATCGAAAGGGAACTACAGACTGACCGCTCCCACCGCAGCCTGACACCTAGACGACCAGGAGGAAATCCACGAGCCATTATTGTTCGCATGCACTAAATCAAGATAGAGAGGAGATTTTAAAGAAAGCAGAAGAGATGGCGCCACTAAAGTTTAATGGACACCCAATAGCCATCTTCCCCGACTTCACAGCAAAGGTTGCAAAGGCTAGAGTAGCATTCACAGAGGTGAAAAAGCGTATCCACAACCGGCCAGACATTCGCTATGGATTCATCTATCCTGCCAAATTACAGATCACATACAATGGTGATCAAAGAGAATTCACTGACCCAGAGAAAGCCATGGCTTTTGTGATGAACACCATCACAACAAGTTCATAAAAACAGCAAGGGTGTAACCGTAGCTCCATGGACTAGGGATTAATCATCGAGTGGATGAAGGACACAAAGACTAACATATACAAAATAATGACTAATTATCCACCAGATTAAACAAATGAAAGTATGCACATAATGTTTTTGGACTATAATTCTGTGGAGGAATGAATGATGGACTTATGGAAACTGTCACTGCCATAGTCAATTACGTAATGAGGGTAGGATAAATTACCTGTTTTATAGAAAAATGTTGATGATTATGTTTAGCTAAGGCAGCAATAGTCTGCTTAAATCAATCTGAGTAAAATATGTCTCTGCTGGAGCTTAAGGGTATTTAGATCTAACCCCTGTACTAGAATAGGCGAGTGTCATCGCCTATTATTAACCTTAGGATAGTAGCCTAAACACAGGCATATAGCCTAGAAACTCTTAGTTTGATTTAGTTTTCTTGATTTGTAAAGTGATATTTTTCCTACTTGTTAAATCCCATGTTCTCTTTGGGATGTGTTCATGCTTTGTTCTTGTTCTTCAGAGATCATTATAGGGACCAAAAATTGAGGTATGACAGTAACAGTTCAAACTTCGGACGTTATTCGGGCTATAGAGTAAACATGGACAAAACTTAGGCATTAGATATTACAAATCAAATTTCTAAAAGGGTGATAAAACGGAGCGGTTTCAGATGGCCCAAAGAGGGCATTAAATATTTAGGGATACATATTCCTCCTTTACTACAGGATTAATATGAAGTAAACTACCCCAAACTAATCAGATGTAATGGACAAAACTTAGGCATTAGATATTACAAATCAAATTTCTAAAAGGGTGATAAAACGGAGCGGTTTCAGATGGCCCAAAGAGGGCATTAAATATTTAGGGATACATATTCCTCCTTTACTACAGGATTAATATGAAGTAAACTACCCCAAACTAATCAGATGTATTCATAGCGACCTACAAAGATGGTCAGAAACTCCCTTATCTTTTATAGGCCGTATTGAAAGTATACAAATGAATATATTACCCAGAATCCTCTACCTTTTTCAAATGTTACCTGTAGAAATTCCCAAGTGTGTATTTGTCAAGTTGGAGAAGCAGATTTCTACATTTATTTGGGCAAGGCAAAGGCCAAGAATAAAATATAAAACATTACAGCTTATGAAGGCTGATCAGGGAGTAGGTCTTCCAAATCTTAAATGCTATTATTGGGCAGCACAGCTGAAAGCAATAGAGGCATGGTTGAAGGACAATATGGATACGTGTTGGTTAAACATAGAGAAAGGCCTCTGTCAGTATCCCCTGGTTTCACTCCCTTTCATAGATTTCAGCTGGGGTAATGTGGTAATGGGTAAGTGGACAAGAGTTACTTTAAAAATATGGAAAAAAGATACAATCTTAATTGAAAATTACTCATTCTATTTCTCCTTTATCTAGTATAAGTCTGTCTGCATTAGGTTGGGTTTTAATTTAATGGTTTTAATGAATTTGCACTCCACAAATTGTAGCAAAGATGCGAATAGTATCATCTAGCAGATGCTGGAGAGAGTGTGGTGACCTTTTGGAAACCACTCTTATATCTTTTGGTCCTGCCCAAAGATACAACAATTCTGGGAAGATATCTATAAAGTATTTGGAGATATATTTTATATTGATATTCCTTTTGATCCAACTGTGGCTATTCTAGGAGTGATACCTGAGGGCATGAGGGAAAGGAGATTGAATTATCTACTTCAAATATTATTTTCTGCAGCCCTAAAATGTATCATGTCTAAATGGCTCAAATCAGACCCACCCACATATGAACAGTGGATCCGAAAAATCAGAGAAATTTACGAAATGGAAAAAATAACTTATTTCCTTAGACTCCAGATGAATATTTTTGAGGCAAGATGGAGTCCAATCTTAAGAATAATACATAATAATAGCTAACTGACTATACATAGTGGGGTGGATTATGTATGCAACTATATACATGTTCACAAAGCATCTGGATTTTCCTTTTATATATGTTCTTATTTTTAAAAAATCTTGTTCCGTTTTCTCTATCTTTGTAAATCTTTTCAAATGTCGGCACCCCTATTGTCTATCTCTGATGTATAACTTTTATAGCATGTTCTAATAAAAAAAGATTTCAAAAAAAAGAAAGGCCTCTCACAGCATCAGATACAAGCCCTCGGTCGATGGTCATCAGACGCTTTCAAAAGCTACATCAGGTGTAATCATCTCCACATAAAGGAAGCCCATCTAGCCCTGATCTGAAAAAAAAAATTCCAATACAGTGAGCCACAACGCTTTTTTGATCACAGTGAAAGCCCTCCAGCCATCGTTTTGAATCTCATTGCTTATTCTCCGATGCTTTTAAGCGTCTCTTGGGGAGTTCTCTGGGTTCGGGCTATATTCCGGGCTCGGAGCCCTCCCCCAGGATAGCATGCCAAAATATGCTTACTATTTGCTCAATCAGATTATATGTAAGGGTGAACTCGTGAAATAATGTTTTATTAACAAGGTTTGGGAGGAGCACGATCAGATAATCAGCCAATTTGGCACAGGTGTAACCCGTTTAACTACTACTTACCTACTTATCTCTATTCTACGACAGTTTTCCGGCATCCCTCCTCCACCCCAACTCCTCACTCTTACCCTGTGTTCCATTCGGAAGGGCTCATCCCTATGCCCTAATCTCTTCAAAGGGTTTACCCTCCGGAGTGAGAGCTTCGAAGGGTTGAATAATGACGACCCTTCAATATGGCGGCCATGATTGTTTTCTCTCCGAAGTGCCCTTCGGAGGGTGATATATCCCGTTTGGAACGCACCGTTAATCGATTCTCATCCCATACTAGGCATACATACTATATACTATTTGCTATCAGATTATATGTAAGGGTGAACTCGAGAAAGTCAATAAATTGATATAGGCCATATGCACTACCATTAAAAAATCTGGGGTCAGTACATTTTTCTAAAATTAAATTCATGTTTAAAAAATATTACTTTTAGTCAGCAAGGATGCATTGAATTTATCAAAAGTGACAGTAAAAACATTTATAAAAATTAATATGTAAGACATATATAAAATATATACAAAATATATAATATAATATATAACAGTATACACATTATAATTTATAATGTAAAAGATTTTTATGTCAAAGAAATGTTGTTCTTTTGAACTTTCTATTCACCAAATAATCCTGAAAAACAAAATGATTCACGGTTTCCACCAAAAGAATGAATGAATGAATAAATAAAAGAAATAAATAAATAAAAAAAAATAATAATATTGATAATAATAAGAAATGTTTCTTAAGCAGCAAATCAGCATATTAGAATGATTTCTGAAGGATCATGTGACACTGAGTACTGGAGTATTGATGCTGAAGATTCAGCTTTGCATCACAGGAATAAATTACATTTTAAAAATATATTCAAACAGAATAAAGTTATTTTAAATTGTAATAGTGTTCCACACTATTATTGTTTTCACTGTATTTTTGATCAAACAAATGCAGCCTTGGTAAACATAAGAGACTTCTTTCAAAACCTGTCAACCATTAAGTTTTGAACTGTAGTGTAAAGGTTTTGAAAATCATTAGAAACTAGATTGCACCTGCTCTTTTATTCCAGGAGGAACAAGAATCGACTCCCTCCAGCTCATCCAGCTGCAGGACAAACCGACAGTCTGGCTTTTTGCTATTGGGCTCTCAGTTAGTGGACAGAGTTAAAGTCCTGCATTCTAATCACCGTCTAATCAGTCCAGATTAGAATGGATACAGCGTGTGGACAACATCTTCTCTGAAGATGACGGTAACAGCTGGTTGTCTCTGACTTTGAAAGGCTGCCGAGCAAACAGATGTAGGGAAGTGGCGAGATACCACAACAACAGTCAGGACTGAGCCGCAATCGTAATGAGGAGTCAAAAAAACATAGAGCATTTTACTATAAGATCCAAAGTAGACCAAAGCATTCTGACATTCACAGAGAAAATTGTAACGATTACAGTTTCTGTATTGTTCTTGTCAGAATGTGAAAAATAGCCATTCGCATTGTTTTTCACATTTTTGTTGCATCCAAGCAACAGTTGCTGGAAGATACCGATCATATGTCCAAATACAAGCCTGTTTGATTGATTCTAGCCAGATTAGCACTCAAAGCATTGGCATACGGGAGAGCCTGGATGTTTACTTATTGATTCAGATTTTCCAATACTAACCCACTGCAGACCTACAAGTTAGAAAGATGAACATCACATTTCCATAGTGTTCAAAAAAGGCAAAATAAAGAGAAAAATATCAAAGTAATTTGTTCAAATAACGTGACTGTTTCAATTTTTGGTACTATTTCACTCCCAATATACCATGGCCTTTGTGAATACTCGATTCTGCTTGGCTGGCAGGTATGCATTAAAAGCATTTGATGTCAGTTTGATCACCGTTCTATATTAATGCACTGCTTTCATTGACGCATACAAACACACACATGCTTGCCCGCTATTATTAATAAAATAGCTTAGATACGGGATCGCTGGATTATATTACTCAACAACGAGAAGGTAAAATCGCTGTTTAAGTAACTAAACTCACAACTTACACTAATTGTTTGTGGAGAGAGACGTGCAGAAGCAGGTAATTCACACACAAACAACTGCCATCTCGATCAATCGATCGATAAGTAATTCAAATAAATGTGATCTTAACGCACTGTTTCATCTCTGTGTCTAAAAGCTGGTGGAATGTTAGAGCTAACGAGCTGTAACTGACGAAAGTAATCGTCATTTTTACCTTTCTGGTCAAATATTGCGCTGCAAACAACATTTAACAGTTTTAACTTGTCAATGCTGGCAAATGACCATGGTATAAGCAGGATAATGCACGGCTAGCTGTGCATTAAATGATTTTCATGCACTCCGTGATTTTATGGTTGAATGCACAATTGGTGTATTTTTGTAGGACAAAACCCAATTCCAGTTCTACTGTCTTGAAATCAATAGGTTTTTTTGAATGGGTTTTTGGTTAAATGGGACTACAGACATCAAACTTTGAGCTTTTACAACCTCATTGTGTTTATAATAGCACTCTTGCAAACTATTCCAACTCAAACTTTCAGATTATTATTTTTTTAAGTAAAGACTAAAAGAACTGTCAGAAGCTTAATAATGATGATGCTGAAGGTATCTGACTGTGCGTTTTTCTTCCGGTGACTGCATTTAGGCTTTAAAAAGTTGTATTCATTTGTGAAAATTACCATGAGGAACTAAACATGTAAGAATCTTAAACTTTTGTAGGTCACAAAGCTTATTTTCTGCTATAATCCAAAAGCCAATGGAAAAATCCTACAAGGTTTTTCTCAAGAGAACCAGGGGGATGTGAACTTCTAAGTTGGCCTACAAGTATACGTCATTGCTGTAGTGCCTTATACAAATGTGAAGACTGTATGTGATGTCACTGTTTGTGGGTGGAGCCTGTCTAGCACTTTACAGGGGACCCCAGAGATTTGCTGTACACTACTGGCTCATTGGCTCCATATCAGAACATAAACCACAGTCAAGAGCAGATCAGAGGTGCTGACACATTAATGTAAAATAGTCCAGGAGAGCATAAGATTATGCACTCCATGTATAAGAACACACCTCCAAACATGCTTAGAGCGCCTCTTCTGAATGCTATTGATGTGCTTTTGATCAAAGTGTGTTCCCCTCAACTTTGGCACTGGTAATTTTTTTTAAGCTTTGTAGTAGTTTTTGGTGAAGTATGACAAGGATTCATTAAAAGAAAATGTTAAATGTAGCTTTGATTTAGTGACTTCAGTGAGCGACTGAAAATCTTATTCAAATTTGAAATGCTAATTCAAAAAGTTCAGGCTTTTGAAGAAATTATGACACTAATCAGAGTGGGATGGGTGCTCTAGATCAGAGGTTTTCAAAATTGTTAATGCTAGGAACCCCTAAAATATAAAGGCAGCTATACATTGCTGTTAAAATTTTGGGGTCAGCAAGATTATTAAAATTATTTTAAAGAAATTATTGCTTGTATGCAGTAAGGAGGCATTAAATTGACCAAAAGTGCCAGATACTAATAATGTCAAAATAATTATATTTCAAATAAATGCTGCTCATTTTAATGTTCTGTTTATCAAAGATTCCTGAAAAGTAGCTCAACTGCTTTCAGCGTTGATGGTAATAATAAAAGATACTTCTTGAGCACTAAATCAGCATATTGAAATGATTTCTTAAGGATCATGTGAGACTAAAGACTAGTACTGATGCTGAAAATTCAGGTTTGCCATCACGTGAATACATGTATTTTAAATTGTAATAGTATTTCACAGTATTACTGTTTTGGCTGTATTTTTCTTCAAATTAATGTGCCATGTCGTTTTCTGGGTCTTAGTTTTGTTGTGTTAGTTTTGTACTGTTCTCAGTTCAGTTTCCTGTCTTTGTTTATCTGTTACCATGGTTTTTGATTTGCCCTTATGTGTCACAGTCACCTGTGTCTTATTAATTACCTCGTTTAGTCCCTAGTGTTTCACTGTATAAAGTTCTCATTTTTTAGTTATTCTTGGTCAGATTTTGGCTGCTTGTTGGCCATAGAACCCGTTTTGGCCTCTAGCCACATAAGTCTACAGTATGTGATTTTTCTGCCTGTGTGTTCTGTACATTTCAACTTATTTGAATGTGCATATAAGCTCAGGCTAAATGAAACTAAATCTAGACAAAGGCTTGTGTGAAGCATTAGCATTTCCCTCACATACTCCTAATGGATTTCTGTTAACTGAGCGGTGTTTACCATTTTCTCAGTACAAATAAGAAAGTGGCAAAAAACAATTTCCACATTTCATTTTCACCGTGACAATCAATCAGATTAAGACTCTCTACACACTGACATTGATTACTTGAAATATGTATATGAAGTGCATCAGAGATATCTATGACTATGAATGCAAAGATGAAATATATTGCCACCCTGCCAGTATTTTAACACAACAGAAGACACCAAATATCTCATAAGAATGTGTATACTGTCCTCTCCCTGCTTAGTCATCAGGCTGCATGTGAATGGCAGGGATGCGGAAGGCCAGAGAGAAAGGGATGAAGATGCAGATCTGAGCAGCTCAGATGTGTTAGTATGCAGACAAGTTGTATAGTTTCAGCGTGTGCTGAACCATGCATGAGAGAAGAAACCAGCCAGAGACACATAACTAAAGGTCAGACTGACCTCTGAACCGCTTCTGATTCTCTGTAGATTGCTCTGTTTACATGACTGCCAGGTTTTTAAGTGAAGAACGTTCGCACCAACCTTGTTAAAAAGTACGGAGTAATTCCTTTGTGTTTTAAACTATTGTGTTTGGTTTAATTCTTGGTTAAACTGGCTTTGTCTGAACGCTGAAAATACCAAGGCAGTATAGGTAAGACGGCATTAAAGCATGGCAATATTGTAAAATATTATTACAATTTAAAGTAAGTGTTTTCTAGTTGAATGCATTTTAAAGTGCAATTTATTCTGATGGCAAAGCTGAATTTTCAGCATCATGACTCCAATCTTCAGCATTACATGATCCTTCAGAAATCATTCTAATATGTTGATTTGATTAAGAAACATTATTCTTTGCAATGTTGAAAACATTTTTGCTACATTATTTTTTGCAAATTTTCTTGAAAAAAATAAAAGAAATTAGTACTTATATTCAGCAATGATGCATTAAATTGGTCAAAAATGACAGTAGAAAAAATCTATTTCAAATAAATGCTATTCTTTTAAATTAACTTTCTATGGAAGCTTCAAAGTAATGAATCATTGGCTGGCAAAATCATGCAGTTTCAAAGACACGTAACTCTGCACACTGAGGACACCTGCTGTTTAAGATTATGTAAATGCATCGAAAATAGAGCAAAAACATGTTCACCTATTTTTTGTATTAGTTGAGAACTTTATAGAAAATTCTACTCGGCTTTTGTGAATTTAAATGATAAAGCTGACGCGAGATGAGTTCAATCATGCAATTATTAATGGTTTAGATCAAGTACATGAAACCACTGACATTCCAAAACTGTCTGTGATGTAATAGAGCTTCTTTAGCCTTCTTTTGTCATTGACTGTCTAGGCTGCGTCTCCACTACTTTTGATTTCGAACACATATCGAAATATATAGAGAGAGACATTTTGTGGCTATTTAAGGATAATGTGAGGAACTCATGTAGCCCATTAACAATTATTAGTGATATACTTAAAGACGTGATAATCTCAAAGACTAGCACTGGAAATAGCAGGCTACTGTTAGAGACAGCCACAACAAGTGCACTTGAGTGCATCTCTTGGTTAAACTCTCATAGGCAGGAGAAAGCAATTAATTGGGTTCAACATATATGTATCAACGTATGTATGTGTATGTGTGTATGTATATATATATATATTTGTAAGTCGCTTTGGATAAAAGCGTCTGCTAAATGACTAAATAAAATAATAATAAACATAAGTTTATTCATTCTCATCAAGTGCCAAAGAAAGTCAGCTGATTACAGCCACGCTCTCTGAAAATGAACACTTAGGCCTATCTTCACCGGAGACTGACAAAAGCCTTCTCTCTATATGATGAGCAGACCTCTAGCTGTTTTGTTGGAAAGAAAGTATTGCTAATGACTTTATACAACTTATTTTGCAACGTGGAAGTAACTTCGGTTGGGGCTAGAAGCATGCTCACATTAGTATTGCGTCATTTTTGTCACGCTGAACAACAATTACGGTGTTTGCATTATTGTAAGGTTAGGTTGAGGTTTGGGGTAGATGTAGACCCAATTAATAAAACACAATCTAATAGGTAGCAAATTTTAATTAATGTTATTTTCCATCCGTTGCTGTATACCTTCTAGCCACAACCGGATTTCTGATTCATTAGCTGCTGTAGGTAACTAGAAGAATAAATAAGTGGGGTAAATGGTAAAAATGTTTGGCTACAAATCAGTTTGTTTAGATTAAAATAAAATTATGAGAAATGTTTGCAATATCAAGCGGCATAATGAGGTTATATCATTCTGCCAGTAGGTGCATGGCGACAAGCACCTGTCTTTAAGCGACATTCAAATATTTATTTAAACGATTCATTCAAAAACACTGATTTATTCATGAAGGAGACAGTGTGATTCATTGAATCCATTCAGTCAACACAATAGTTCAAAATGCTGCTTCATTCTGAAATGCTACCTTTAGATACATTTTATATTTAGGCCTACATGTTTGAGCTCAGTTCTGCTGTGGCTTTTTCAATGACAGACAAAGCAAGCAATACTGTATCTAAAGTATAAGTTACTTAATATTAATTTTATTGAAGTGTTGTATAAAAGCAAAAGTGTGCTGTTGTTCCCACTTCTGCTAAGCTGGAAGTGCAGCTTGCTTGCTTGTAATGCAAAATTCCACCTTTAGGGATTTAGGGGATCTATAGCACTTGGGGAAAGCTATTAGCATATATATTCATCTTCGTTCATGTTCTAGGCATGGTTGTAAATGCCATGATTACTATAAAACGATGTGACGACTTTGCCGAATGACACATCATTGTTCTAACGAAGTTCATCCTTCTTAGATGTCATCGCCCTTTTGTATTCACCCTGATTATTTTTAATCACTTGCAGGTGTTTTTGTTTCTTCGACACTTGCATTTGTGATTGGCCAAATGCCGTTGCTCATGGCAACGGTAACAGGTGTGCAGGTGCACTATTTAATTCATCACTGTACAGGGGAATGGCATCTTGACATCACTCCACAACATCCCATAAAATAAAATAAAAAGTCACCTAGGCTAGAGAATGTACCTGCAACAGAGCCGACAAGACGAGAGGCGTGCGGGTTCATATGCAAAGCTTTATTCTGAAACATGGTCAAAACAGGCAAGGGTCGGACAATGGCAAACAGGTATTCAGTGGGCAAGACAGAAGAGTACTCAGATAAACAGGCGTAGGCTGATCGATGGCGAACATAATCCCAAGGAAGAGGCAAGAGAGTAATCCACAGACAGATAATAAATCCAGACGAGGTGCGAACAGAATCCAGACGACAAGACGAGAGAGAAATCCAAGACAGGCAGGTAATAGTGATGTTAGGTTCTTGAACGAATCGTTCTTTTGAGCCGGTTCTCAGGAAGTAACCGGTCGAGCCGGTTCACAAATCGAACTGAATCGAACTTTAGTTCCGGGTTGATGACGCAGGAAGCACAGCCCGAAGTACCACGTCCAGCTCAAAAAGAAACCAATTGAGCCGGTTCAACCAACTGTCGAAGTTTGCAGAGGATTACCGAGGACTCAACAAGAACCGAATGAGCCGTGGCAAAGTTTGCCAAGGATTACCGAAGATTCTGATTGAGTTGACGATACTGTGCAAGCCTGAGGCGCGTACTGGAAATATGCTTATTATGACTGTTATTAATTTACATTTTATTAAAACCTGAAAAAAAACTTTCTAGTGATGTAAATAAATTTTACAATAGTTTATTGTGCATGCATATTATATTTAAAGTTGCTTAAGCGAAATCAAGGAGTTTATAAGACTGGTTTATTCATTCTTATATTGTAGACATATAGAATATATCCGCGTTTGTGCATCAATGTCTGTAATGTGTGCTGTAGGTGTGAAATTTTTAGCAATCTTATCCGAGTTGTAGGCTAGTCAATATTGGTCAGTCAGTCGTATCTGACATAAAGGATCAGCGAATGAAACTGTGGCCACAAACACCATTAACTTAAGTGAATTATATGGCAATAATCAGCAATATGCTTTCACACAAATAACTTTATTTTTTGAATATTTCAATATGTGTTGACACAAATTACTTATTTGAATTTTTCATTGATATAACATTGCATTGAGTTGTTAGAAAAGAAATGCGTAGAGACGTTATTGCTTGATGACGTCAGGAACCGATAAATCGGCTTTTTGAACCGGTTCAATGAGCCGATCTGTCCGAAAAAAAACGGTTTGCGGAAATTAATCAGACTTTGCATCACTAGCAGGTAATCAGGAAACAGACAATCAGGCAAAACTAGACGTGACTAAACTGGACTATAACTAGAAACATCTCAGAAAGGATACTGGCTCCGTAAAGTGCTACCACTAGGAGAGCGATATACGCAAACAATACTCGGCGTTGAGTGGTTGTTTGAGACTGATTTTTATAGTGTGTGTAATTGGCTGCAGGTGTAAATGTAATCAGTGAAATGGAGCATGGGAAATGTAGAAACGTGGTGACATATGGAAGTCTGTGTAGTGTGAGAGTCAATATAATCAGAAGGTGACCTCTGGTGGCGAGCAGATGGAAGACCACGGACCGGATTTGTGACAGTACCACCTCCCAAGGTAATCAATATTCAAGTTTTATTTCCACCTTTGGTCCTTTAAAAATACTTTTACTGCACAGGAAGGGTTTTAGTTTCATTAGAGTAAAGGGAAATTCCATTTCTTTCAAGATTCAGTCAAGTGTATCTAAGAATCTAATTGCTATCTTTCCCCTTACTAAAACCTATTTGATGTCAAAAGCCTTTTTACATGCCTTCTAAACTTTCCCACAGCTAAAACTGTCCTTGTCCAAACTCATTTGAAACTAGATCATTTGACTTCAGATGTGATGGTAAGTGCAGATTTATTTCATAAGATATGTAATGGCTGGAAGAGGGATGAGTTTGTTCAATGGAGACACAGAAAGGAATTAACTACATAAGAGATGAGTTAAAAGCAATGTCAAATGTGGATGGAGGAGGAGGAATGAACAATTAGTGAAGGAACACGACTTCAAAACAGAATGAGACAGAGAATCAGTTCTCATTTGCTCTTTTTCTGTTGCTCAGCTATATCCACAAACCTCCTCTGAGATTTTGCTCTCTCGGTTTTCAATTTCAAAGTATGTTAGCATTTTATTGGAATAATTGTTTTGATTATAATATTGCAAAGGAACTCATGCTCACATATTTAATTACATATACCTGCACATCTCTCGCTCTCTCTCACAGATATTTGTTTGGAAGTAAAGTCATGTCAGGATATATAAGTGTACAAATATTGACAGGCCAAATATATACATAAAAGCACATAGACTTGCACCTAAATGTTCAAAAAGGAACACTAAATGTTGTCAAGTTTCTAATCTGCTACGTTTTTTTTTTTTTCCCATAAAAACGTTTTTTTTAAAGCATCTCGGGTATATCCACCCGATCGGTACACTTTGAAAAACAATCTTCAAATGTCCTCCTCTAGTGATGATTTGCTTCTGTGAAGTGAGTCCCAGCAGTCCTGATGAATAAATGAACAGATCCCAAAAATCTATGGAGATGCTTTGACAACTGTAGCCTTTGTAATGTCACATCTGCATGGCAGCATAAAATGAGCAAAGATGATGATGATGATGATGATGATGATGATGATGATGATGATTTCTAATGTATTATGGTGCTGACTTCCATTCTCATAGATGTGATGATATTTATGTAGAACAGTGGTTTTCAATCTTCATAAAATGTTGAAAAAATAATTTAAAAATCTAGATTTTCATTGTAACACTTTATAATGTTCATTAAAAACATGAATGCTTATCGGTTTATTAGATAATATTCATTCAAATAGATACCAATTTCATGAAGGTTTAAGGTAGTTTTGTTTTATATGCTATGTATCTTCACAGAACCCTGGTTGAAAACCCTGGATGTGGGCCATTTACGTTTTATGGGACCCTTTATGTTAATTTGGTCTCATTTATGAAGCACAAGCAGAATGGCTTTCAGTGTAAATCATTCGCTAAACCATTTTTACACAAATTGCAGCATTGAATTTAATGTGATTTACACAGAAAATCTGCTTCGGCTTGTGTTTTCTGAATGAGGTCCATTCAACTTTACGCTCTTCCCGTGAGCAACTAAAATGTCTGTCTGAGGGAACATATTTGTGTAAAGGCCCTATTGTTATAGTTTTGATAGACATTATGCATTGCTACTGCTTCAAATGTGATTGATTTTATTTACCTATAAAAGAAGAATTAAAAAACGATACACTATCTCTTCAAAGTATCACGTTTTAAATTAGATTTTGTATCCCAGATTTTCAGTGCGGTCTCAGACTTTTGGACCCTGTAGATTTGTATGTAATAAAGTTTAGATCAAGTATTTCTTTCAAAAGATTCATTCAGAATTTCTCTTTTATTCTTGCAGTCAAAGTCTGGCTTTTCGTCATAAAACACAGAGGACCAGAGCTGCTACAAGGGATGTGTATGGAACAAGAAAATGAAGAGCTGCAGTGGCCAAGCACCAGGGAAATTAGCATGGAAGCTGTGAGAGTAATAAATCATGAAATCCTGCAGTGGACCGATGAGATGAGGATATTCTGTATGAGTGGAGAACAGTATAGTGACACATATCAGTTCTGGAGAAGCCAGAGGGACTGAGCTGCTAGAATGGTGAGGTGATGCAGATTTTCCTCTCTAATGGTTTCTAATGATGTGATTCAAAGCAGCTGAGTGGAGTGGAGGGGAGAGAGACACTCCACTGCACAGCTGTAATCTCAAAAGTGACTGTCTAAACAGTGTGCATAAGATATCCTCGTACTTTCAGAGTATGTGTTGTATTCAGTGAAGTTCTTTAGGTGTGCAGGTGTGGATTATAAATACATGACCAGACATCTACATTATAGCTGACTGTTTTGCAGGGAAGTATGCATACTTGGACACAGGAATAGAGACACTTTAAATTAATAGTTCACCCAAAAATGAAAATTTGATGAAAACTGACCCTCAGGCCATCCAAGATGTAGATGAGTTTGTTTGTATTTGTTCACTGGAATAGATTTGGAGAAATTTAGCATTACATCATTTGTTCAACAATGGATCCTCTGCAGTGAATGGGTGCCGTCAGAATGAGAGTCCAAACAGCTGATAAAAACATCACAATAATTCACAAGCAGTGTAAGTAAAAACAAGCTGCTTGTTGGATAGAAACAAAACACATTCTCCAGTGAAAAACTCATTTTGTCTGAATCAGGAGAGAAATATGCACAGACCAAACACCGTTTACAAGCTAAAATGGTCCAAAACAGATCTAAACAAAAATGTTGGTGGATTTTGATGTGAGAGGACAACAGGGGATTGACTTTTTCACTGGATAAATCATTATTATAAATGGACTCGTATTTTGCCAAGAAGCGACAGTTTAAAGTTAAAATGATGAATTTGTTTCTTACAAATACAGAGATATTTGCTTCACAATACATTAACTGATGGACTGGAGTGGTGTGGATTACTTGTGTATTATTGTGATGTTTTTATCAGCTGTTTGGACTCTCATTCTGATGGCACCCATTCACTGCAGTGGATCCATTGGTGAGTAAGTGATGTAATACTAAATCTATCAAAATCTGTTGTAACTCATCTATATATTAGATGGCCTGAGGATGAGTACATTTTCAGCAAATTCTCATTTTTGTAGGTGAAGAATCCTTTTAATGTTGCCATTTTAATCTATGTAATTAAAAGCAGAGCGTATGCGTATGCATATGTCAAATAACTCACTTGAGAAACATGATAAAATGCTTCTAAATAATTAAAAAATATTCAGTTTTATCTTCCAGAGCTGAACAGATTCTAGGACCACAAGACTATAAAATCATTTTATATATAGTACTGAAGTCTCTTAAAAAGGAAGCATGAAGCATTTTCATCTATTTAAAAAAAAAAAGGCGTCATAAACCACTACGACTCTTACACATTTCATTTTCCACTTCCAACATTACAGGAACCTGTGAGACATTTATTTGACAAGGTTTTAATTAATAATTGAATATAGTGCTCCTTTTAAGCAAAAATGACCAATTTTATTGCCAATTATGAAATTTGAACTTATTGGGCAGAATTTGTATGTAATATTGAGCTGTGGGACTTATACAGCCAGTCAGATAGGGAACTTATATTAAAGGGTTAGTTCACCCAAAAATGAAAATTAGGCTGCGTTTTACTCACCCTCGAGGCATCCTAGGTGTATATGACTTTCTTCTTTCAGACGAATCCAGTCGGAGTTATATTAAAAATTGTCTTTGATCTTTCAAGCTCTATCATTGCAGTCAGCGGGTGTTGCATTGCTTCAGTCCAAAAGAAGTTAAATAAAAAGCGCCCATGCATAAAAAAAGTGTCTCACACAGCTCCGGGGGGTGAAGAAAGGCCTCATGTAGCGAATCGATGCGTTTTTGTAAGAAAAATATCCATATTCAAAACGTAATAATCACTTTAATCTAGCTTGCGCCAGCAGTTGTACACAGAAGCAGTTCCGGGAGCATTACGTATGAGGTCAGCGTTGCGCATGCGCCGGTGCGTCTTGTGAAAACCAACGGTTGTTTACAGGATCAAAGGAAGCAAAGTTTCCTTACTTTAGCAAAGGAAAACCAGTCTCCTCTTGGCTTATATCGAAATCCTCCGACATTCTTCTTTACAAATCCTCGTTTTGTACTTCTAATTCTTGAACGTTGTTTTGTTTTGATCTCTCCGCTGCGTTTCCACGTGCGTCACTTTTGAGCAGCGCATGCGCAAAGCTGACCTCCATATGTCATTCCCCCGGAACTGCTTCCGTTTACAGCAGTGAGCGCAAGCTAGATTCAAGTGATTATTACGTTTTGAATATGGA
>NW_015557197.1:1350767-1361855 GCF_001515605.1 Sinocyclocheilus anshuiensis | reverse complement strand
GAAGCAATGCAACACCCGCTGACTGCAATGATAGAGCTTGAAAGATCAAAGACAATTTTTAATATAACTCCGACTGCATTCTTCTGAAAGAAGAAAGGATAGGACCTAGGATGCCTCGGGGTGAGTAAAACGCAGCCTAATTTTCATTTTTGGGTGAACTAACCCTTTAAGGCATTAAATTGTACCCCACACTAAGATGCAGTTTTGCTATAGGTGACAAAACAGCACACTTTATCAGCAAAAGCAGCCAGCACATTATGTGAAGTGACCTTCACACTACTGGTGAGCTATATCAGCTCAGCGATGAGTAATGGGGCTTGAGTGCATCTAATCACAACATTGCATTATTAATACAGAATCTCTCCACTGGCAAAATAGCCTTGGATTCACATCCTCCCACTAACCATGCCAACACACACACACACACACACACACACACACACACCCTGATACACATGCTGTGCTTCCTCTATTTCGATCACTTTTTGACTCGCTCATATATACAGGTATTTGTTTAATAATTTGTAGACAAATATATACTGGACAAGTATATACAAATATACACACGGTTCAAAGATTTGGGCTCAGAAAGATTTTCTAGTGTTTTTGCAAGAAGTCTGTTATGCTCACCAAGACTGCATTTATTTGATGAAAAATACAGTAATAGCAGTAATATTGTGAAATATTATTACAATTTAAAATAACTATTTAAACATATTTTCTTTTTTTTTCTATTTTAATATATCGGTTTCTAAAAATATCCCCTAAAAAAAATCCTGTGATGCAGAAGGTTTAAAAGAATAGCATTAATCTGAAATAGAATCTTTTGTAATATCATAACTGTGACTTTTGATCAATTTAAAGCATCCTTGCTGAATTAAAGTATCAACTTCATTTTAAAAATCATGTAAAATCTTAGATAAAACTATTTATTAACCCTTTACATGTCATGTACTCTACAATAATATGCTAAAACTATTTTAAACAGCTTTTTTTTTTATAATAATAATTATTATCCATGCTGATTTTATGACCCCATACTAATGAAAAAGCAGCATGGAATATTTGTACTAAAAATTACACTATACCATTTGAAACGAACTAGTGCAGGCAAAAACTTTTTGATGAAATCATTTTTTATTGTGACTTAAAATCTTAGATAGAAAATAGTCCATGTACAATAATAGACACTGAGTGTTTACCATATTCATGTACCATGGTACTTACATATTCCAGGGTATTTCAAGGAATACCATGGCACGAAAATATACGGCATTTCCATAGTACCATGTCCCCAAAAAGTTTTGGTGCTTTTTTTGTGTAAGGAGAAGTATTGCCGAAGCTCAAGTTTTGAAGTCTCTATGAATGTATTCCTATCGGTATTCCAGGGAGCTGGGTGGACTAGCGTTCTCGATCATGGCTTATATGCAGTGTGAGAGTGATCCATCAGATTCCCTGTGAGGCAGAACCAGCGCCCTGTATCCGAGATTTACTGCTGCTGAGGGCCTGTGGTTAGAACTGAACCGAAACGTGAAGGGAAATGGTTAGAAGGCTGAGCATGAGCAGTATTCTGGAGTCTGGACGTTATACATGATTTTTAAAGTACGCTTAGATATAATAATCTTCCACAATGTGTATATTTTGCCACGGTGTGTAAACATTGCTATAAATTATATTAATATAAGTTAATCATATATCAATTTAAATGTACCCCTTTACAAGAAGGTTTCATTTGTTAAAGGAATAGTTCACCACAAATTAAAATGTGCTGAAAATATTTAGCCTATTCTCAGGCCATTGAAGATGTAGATCAGATCAGTACAGATCTGGGAAAATGTATCACCATTTACCATTAATCACCAATGGGTCCTTTGCAGTGAATGGGTGCCGTCAGAATGAGAGTCTAAACAGCTGATAAAAACATCCACATGACTCCAGTCCATCAATTAACATCTTGTGAAGTGAAGAGCTGTGCATTTGTAATAAACAAATCTATTATCAAGACTTTTTTAACTTTGAGCAGTTGCTTCTGGTTAAAATCGGAGTATTCTATCCATAATATTGCTTTTCCCAGTGTAAAAGTCCTCTCGTCTGAATCAGGAGAGAAATATGCAAAGATGAAACACCGTGAAAATGGTTCAAAACAATTCTAAACAAATATGTGACTGGATTTTGATGTGAGGAAGTATGAAAAATGGATTATGGACTCATATTTTAGCCAGAAGAGATGGTCTAAAGTTAAAACGGCACCCATTCACTGCAGAGATCCATTCGTGAGCAAGTCAATATTTTTAATTTCTCCAAATCTTTTCAGGCAAAGAAAGAAAGTCATCTACATCTTGAAAGGCCTGAGTGTGAGTGAATTTTAAGCAAATTTTCATTTTCAGGTGAACTATTCCTTTAACTACAATAGTTAACATGAACAATGAACAATACCTCTACTGCATTTATTAACCTCAGTTAATGTTAATTTTAACATTTAGTTAATGCACCGTGAACTAACATGAACATTTTTAGTAAGTAGCCTTAACAAAGGTTAACAAATGCTGTAAAAATATATTGCTCATGTTAGTTAATGCATTAACTAATGCTAACAAATGAGACTGTTGTAAAGTGTTACCAATGTAAAGCATCATAGTAGAATAGTGGTGTATGAACATTGTCCTCTCTCAGCAGTAGATAATGTGTGCAAAGTAAATGAGAAGTTCTAAACAATAACCGTAAGAAGCTGTAATGTTGAGATTAGGGAAAATAGCAGCCCACTTCCAATCCCAGGACTGTCTGAAGTCTTTTATATCCTGGTATTAACCTGTCTGGCTCAAATTCCAGATAATTGTAACACGAAGAGCACAAAAAGCTCAATCAATCTCCCATTGATTGGTAAAGCAGCGAATAAATGGAGCAAAAGGCTAATCAGATGGTAAGCCTCTGAAAGAAGCCTCTGTCACTTTTTTTGTGCTCTTCTTTTGCATTTACTGGCAGAGCAGAGAGTGAGACTGACATGACAAACATTTAGGACGGCCTGTAGCGTAAGTGTCACTTTGCATCAAAGACTGGAGAAAATTAGCTACCCAAACTTCATAGACAGCAGTTGGATTGTGGTGATTGTGTGTCCCCTGATGGTCACAGCTGGAACTGTTCACCTAGTTCACCTAAAAATATATATTTGCTGAAAATGTTCTCAACCTCAGGCCATTAAAATTGTAGATGAGTCTGTTTCTTCACTGAGACAGATTCGGAGAAATTTGGCATTACATCACTTGCTCTGCAGTGAATGGGTGCCGTCAGAATGAGAGTTCAAACCAATCCTTCAATAAGGCATTTTAACTTTAAAGTCCATAATTCATAATAATGCTTCCTCCAGTGAAAATGTCCAATTCTCTTGTCCTCTCATATCATATTCAACTGCGTATTTTTTTTTTTTTTATGTTTTTGCTTGATCTGTGCATTTCTTTTTGCTTGTTTAGTTGACACAATATATTTCCTACTTTTTAAACAGTATTGGAACTATGACACATTTTGGACCCTGTCCACTGACCTTAGACTCGATCGCCCCTGAGGTGATGTTGAATCAACGGTTCTCCATTAACTGCTTTGTCACGAAATGCCTTTGTGGAATAACTGCACTAGTGATATTCCTCCTTCCAGTTCATGTTATAAATATATTTTAAAAAACATGAAATATTTATACTTTACTCATGAGACTTGAAGCTTTTAAGATATAAATTCAGAACTGCCATATTTTTTGAATGAGAATTTGGGGAGAATTTGCTTAATCGTGATTAAAATCATATGAACAAATAATGCAGATTTTTTATTTTATTTTATTTATTTTTATTATTTTATTTTAAACTCCCAAAATAACACCAAATAATTAAAATGTAATACATTTTAATAAAATTTAGTAGCCCCAAAAAAAAAAAAAAAAACTAATGGAACTAAATAAACTAATGATACAAATGGATGTTTTGATTACCATAGTTGATTTCTCAGTATTTCTTACTTTATAATTTCACAGCCGATATAGCTGTACTGTCTCGGATGATGTAGCAAAGCAAAACTGAACAGAAGCAAATGTATAACCATTTGCTCTTCCTAATGCTTTGCAATGGATGATTTGCATTTGCAAATAAAAAGCAGAACGTCAATAAAACTATCCCCAGGAATTTTTCTCGCAAATCAGATGGGCACATTGCACTTTACAAGCTTTGTTGATTACTTAGACATCATTTATTTGATCAAAGTTAGATCATTGTTGAGGCCCTTGGGCAAGTCAAGTGTGAGGAACAGCATTGCAGTATATTGCTTATTACTTGCATTCATCTGCTTATTTAAACAAAAGTGGGCTATTTTCATGCAAACTTTGAATTCTTAAGCTCTTTGAAAACTACAGCCATTACAATGTTAGGTACTCAATATAAAGTAATTTCATTAGGCATTCAGAATAATTTTAGTGTTAATGACTAATTATTGAACATACAGCATGTACAGTAGTTGGACATCTCTTTTGTGCTACATCTTTATTTTGTATTTTGATGACAGGAAAATACAAAGTTATTTCACTAGATGGCAGCACATTTCCACAAAATGGCAAGGCAACTCTTGGCATATGTCATAATTTCAGTTTTGAGTGTTCCTGTGAATTTAAAATATTTATTTAATAATTTACCACAATATGATTGTGATTTATTTGTCAATTTAATTCATGCCCACAATGATAGAAATTGGTGTAGAAACAATTAAGACTCAGAAATTGCTAGTAAACTTCACAATTAATGACAAAACTGCAAGTATCATGAAGTATAAAGATTGATTTTTTTTTATTTTTTTTTTTTTACTTATTATAGATTTAAAGATTTAAAGTTCTAGAGTTTAAAATTACATGTTTACTGCATGCATTACACATGCTTATGAGTCCAACATCTATAAATAATTTCCCATTTTGTGGTTGGTTATATTGAATTATATATTACTTGTGTTTTGAAATCCAAAAAACATATTACACCGAAAAACATTTGGTGTAGAAACAATTTTTACTCAGAAACTGTCAATTTCACAAACAATTACAAAGAAATGGCAAGTAACACATTGAATTAAACATGAAATTTAAAAGAAAATGAGTATATATATATATATGTGTGTGTGTGTGTGTGTGTGTGTGTGTGTGTGTGTGTGTGTGTGTGTGTGTGTGTGTGTAAAAAATGGCTTTTATATGACTTTGGCTTTTAGAAATATGCTCTGGTTATAATTTTCACAGTCTCTGTTCTAGTATAGTTAAATAGTGAATTATTGTTTAGATTATTAGTGATATTGCAGAACTCCAACAACCAAAAAACATGCAAACAGCTGCTGCAACGGTTGCATAGCTTGCTTGGGGATTAAAATGGATTTACAGTCATGATTTGGAATTGTGGTAGAGCCGTCATTTACATGTCATCTGGTTAATCAGCTGACTTGAGAGTAATTTTGAGTCTGACACAGAGGGCAGATGCGAGTCGGGGCAGGAGTGGGAGAGAAACCATGTAATATACCTACTCAGGCTTTAATCCAAAGCTCATCTTTGAATTAAGCGCCTTTCTCGTGCTTCATTTGCAATCTACTGTATGTCACATTTGCAGAACAGCTGCATGGGTTGCTATAAATAGATAACTGTAGGTGCAACAGAGCCGTGGTTGTGTTTGCATTCATATGCAGGATGTTTGTTGTAATTTTCCCTTGTGTTACAGCCTTTTGAATGGGTTTGCCTTATAATATTTTATATGCAATAGCAATTTATTCTTGGCTTTGTTCTCATGAAGGCTTTGTTCATTGTGTTGATCATTTGAAAGCTGTGAAAGCATTCAGTGCTCGATTAGCTCAACTATAGAGAATCGTTCATTATTTGTCCATTATAAAAAGAGAAATTAACGTTACTGTTGAATCATTAATGGAGTTTAATTATTATTGTGGCTGAAGTGATTTGAACAAATCCCTAACCCTGAATATTACAATTTGGTGCATAATTTGTTGTTTGACTTGATACGCCAAATTTTACTATTAATTTTCTAAGTGATCAGACTCATAATATTCGCCTGGAAGATGATATTATTACATTTATTATTATTTTGAAAGATTTTTTTTTTATTTAGCTTTCATTTTAGCAATTTTGTTATGGGCTTTTTTTAACACTTTACAATAAAGTTCTATTTGTTAATATTAGTTAACTACATTAGTTAACATGAACTAACAAAGACAAATATTTCTAAAGCATTGATTAAGATTTTATTATTAAATTGTAAAAATCTAATAAAATTAATCAATTTTAATTAATATTAAATAATATTTAATTGACTTGAGCTAATAGTGAACAGCAAAATGTTATTTAATATTATTATTATTATTATTATTATATTTAATAATAAATAATAAATACTGTATCAAATATATTACATATTGTTAAGGTTATGTAATTTAATGCAATTTGTATTTTTTATTTTAATGCATTTAATGCAATTGAAAGCATTTATTTTATCTTATTTTAATGTAGCTTTAATTTTGTTTCAGTTTTAGTAATTTTAGTACTTCAACAAACCTAATTAAGTGCTTTTCTATGTGATTGTTAAGGTGTTACAGACGTTTGCTAAGTGTATAGTTACTGTTAACTAAAACGATTAAAAATGTTCAATAACTGAAATATAGATGAAATGAAAAAATACAACACACACACATATACATACCTACAAACAATGTTGTATTTTTCATTTCAGCTATATTTCAGTTATTCAGTTTTTAATAGTTTTTAGTTAACAATAACTATACACTTAGCAACCGCAACAATCACATGGAAAAGCACGTAAACCACTCAGTACCTAATGCACTTAAATAGGTTTCTTATTTTGCAGCCATTACAAAGTGAGTGCGCCCTTAACACAATCCACAGCTTGCTAAATTTGTTCTGTGCCTCTGATAAAACATTCCTCAAGCCACATTAATCACTTCCTGGTCCCAGAATCCCAATTATGATCGGTCGGTGCCTCACACTCTCCATTAACCTCTCTGTTATTACTCAGCACCTTACAACCATAAGAGCCCTGCAAAGGCCGTACGGTTCATCCTGCAAAGCATCCTGGGTAGAACAAGACCCCAACAGATTGCTTCCTCCTGTAATGTTTTTTTCTGTGTATTCATGACTCCTTGCTTGAGATGTTGTTTTATGCCAGTGAGGAGTTTCTGTAATCATTTTCTTACTTCCTTTTAGAGACAGTGTTCATGGCCATCTTGAGGGCTGTTCAGTCTGAATCCATTATGAAGGTGGCATTTTAACTGCTGGACGTAGCAGAGTGCCGTTCACAAGGACCTTACACAGCGCTTTATCACTGACACCGTTTACACCTGCTATAAACATGAGTTTGGGGTTATCTGGCCTTGGGTGATGAATTGTACAGCACTAAATAGAAAAAAAGGAGCAAAATGTTGTATGGTCATATCTTTAAGGTGGTCAAAACCTTGTTTCCACATCACATTTGTAGTGTAAATGCTAATCACTGCTAATGTGTCCTGGACAACAGCAAATGACTGTTTACTCACCTGGCTGTCTATCAATTATTATGCTAAAAAAGAGGATTTGAAACTTTGCGCTTTACATTATGTGCTGTAAAAATAAACTGATCATCACAGTTCTTAAGTAACTATATATGAACTTTCCACTCAAAATGTTGTTTGTTTATTTATTTATTTATTTTGTTCATTCATTACATTTTTTTCACATATACTGCAACTCAAAAGCTTTGAGATTTTTTTTATGTTTTAGAAAGAAGCTTTTTGTGCTGCTTCGAAAGGTATTTTACTATATTTGATCAAAAAAGCAGCAAAAACAGTAATATTATGAAATATTATTTAAATGTAAAATAACTGTTTTAACATATTCAAATAACATTTTCAGCATCATTACTCCAGTCTTCAGCGTCACACGATCCTGCAGAAATAATTCTAATAAATCAATTTAAAAACACACACATTTCCTATTATTATCAAAACAGTGTGCTGCTTAATTTTTTTAGAAATCATAATACAGTATTTTTTTCAAGATTCTTTGTTGAATAGAAAGTTCAAAAGAAGAGCATTTATTTCAAATAATCGTTTGTAACATTATAACTGTCTTCACTGTCGCTTGACCGATTGAATGCATCCTTGAATAAAAGTATCAATTTCTTGTATATAATCATAGATAAAAATACAGATATATTTATAATATTGTGCACAAATAATGCACTATTTTGTTACATACATCACATAAAGAACCAAAAGTATTAATTCCTTAAATAAAAACTTAATGATTTCTTAATGATTTCTCTATGCATGAATCGATGTACACAATTATGAAATCAAAGAACCTGCTTTTCAGATTGGAACACTGGTCATAAGAGATGCATGTTAATACTGAGATTTGTATTCAATATTTCAGCCCTCTTTTCTTTTACGCTATAACTGGTGATTACTCATTCACTCTTCTACTGCAAATTTCCTACGGTGGTCCAGGATGAGCACGTGTCCAAAGCAGCTGAACGCTTCTGTATACAGTCCTGTTAACAAGTGCAGCACTTGAGGGGCAGTGTGACTGATTTTTTTCTAATCTTTTCAGGTCATGCTCAGCCAGTCATAGCCTTAAACCTTCAGAGGGAACACACTTTAATGTTCCCGCTATTCCTAGACTGAAAGAGCCTATTTATGGTTTATTATTCAAGTTATTCATTGTTTTCAAAATGTGAAGTGCTTTGTACAAAATTACCAATACTGTAAATAGACATTTTTGAAAATGTAACTTTTTACTCAAAATAGAAATATTATATAGATAATATAATTTAAATTGCACTATATTGTATATATAACCCAAAAGTTCACATCCGCATTTGTAAAGGCCTCCAATCAGCTGTAAAAACAGTAAAATTGAAGATGGAAACTTCTGCCAGAGGGAGGTCGTGTCTCTTTGAGGACAGGACTAATTGAATAGACTAATGTCAGCCCAGTGTGAGATCTCAGCAGAGACTGAAATGAATAGTGCGGTTTCTCCTGTGCCTCAGGGAGAGCTGCTCAATGAGGGTCATTTTCTACCGTTCAGCTGATGCGGGTTAAAATCATTGTTATTGCTGAGATGCCCAGATCAGCTCTTTGGATAATTTTACCATTTTTAACAAACTAGAGGAACATCCGGTGGATTAATTCCAATGCAATGGACCCCTAGGTACATTTCAATAATGCTTTGGGTTTTTAAGTGATGTCAGTAATTATTTCAGGCTCATTTATATTATACATGTAAAAAAATAAATAAATAAATAATAATAATAATAATATTAATATTATTAAAAAAAACAAACATAAAAAAAGTAATTATTTTATTTCATTAAAAATGTATAATTTAAAAGAAAATAAATGTTTATATATTTGGAGTAATGAGTTATGACACATTTGAGACTGGTAAGAGACATTCAATGTACCCTAAATAACCATGCCATGAATAGCTTGAAGTAGAGTACAAATATTCAGCAATATTAGTGATTGTACTTGGAAATATACAGTATATATAGGCCTACATATATATATATATATATATATATACAGTATATGCACCATTCTGTTAATAATTATATATATTATTTACTTCATATCAATTAATTATTTACATTATAGTGTACATTATAGTGTAAATCAATAAGATATACACAGCAGTATGACAAACAGACTACTGTTAATTACATATATACATAGATATATTATTTACACAATGCCAATACCTCAATCAACTGTATTGAAAGTTTGCTTATACCTTAATAACTAATATCCTCAAGTAAATTTTTATATTTTGATTGTGAGTGTAATATTTTATTCAATATATTAAGCTTAATATTAGATTTTTTTATCCAACATATTAAGACATGTTTTAAAAACATGAGTATGTACTGCACGATAGGAACGTCTCATTATTCCATTCAGAATTGGTCAACATAAACAGATTTCTCTAACAGCACAAACCTCCCTTTGAACTTAACATTCTGGCAAAACACTTTCTTTGAAAATAAAGTTTTTCAAATTCGCCTCTTATTTTGTAGTTCTTAGATGCTGACTTAATGCTTTGTGTCTCTGGAGACTCATCAGAGTTACATTGGGATGCAGAGCAAAGCTCCAACACTTGCCTTTAAGCAGAAGAGAGCCTGTCACCCCATCAGCCCACTGTTTGATGCCGTGCCAAGAGAAATCACGTGGACAGAACGCCAGGCACGAATGAAACATGAATATGTATGACTTAATCCAACCACTGCATGTCTGTGCATCTGTGTGAAGCGATTTCAAGTTTTTTACCCTTGTAGCAGATTACTTTTTGCATACTTTATTATTAAATTGGCATATTATTGTGTAACTAAGTAAATAATGGTAAATCAACAGTTATTCATCTGTCTGATACATCCAAATTCTACATGTATTTGCAGAATGGCAAGATTCCAGCTGAAATCGGACTTGATATTGGATTTCTTTTTCCACATTTGGCCTCATTAAGGTACGCTAAACCTCACAGAGATTGCGTTACTCAAGTATAAAGAGCCCGCTGTGCACGGACAGCACTGACATCACACGGGATGTGTACTTTAAATCAGCATTATAAAATATACAGCTTAAGCCTCTCATGAGACTAACCCCTCTCTCTTCTCCTGCTGTTTCACTTTTATAAATCCTAAAGCTCAACAAAACATATCACGTGATTCAAAAAGTATTCAAATGCCACTTTACAATGAACACTAATACTTCCTATTGCAAATAAACCCTATGCATGTTTAGTGGTGCAGAAATGTAATACTTGTGTTGAGAGAAATGGAAAAATAATCATTGCAAGTCATCAGGGAGTGTTTTTCTAGTAAGCAGAAGGTTAGCAAGCAAAAGCAATTTAACCCTGTAAAGCCTGGTGTGTGTCAACAATCAATTATATTCGAAATCAAGTCAATAGTCAATCAAAGTTTTTTTTTTAAATGGAAATGTTTATCTAACCTTTAGCCAAAATATTTAAATATATATATATATATATATATATATATATATAGCGTATGTGTTTTTGTTGAG
>NW_015557197.1:1339542-1350198 GCF_001515605.1 Sinocyclocheilus anshuiensis | reverse complement strand
TATATATATATATATATATAGCATATGTGTTTTTGTTGAGTATCATATTTGATACATCATCAGGCTTTTATGGCTTATATAGTATATAATATAATGAGAATATGGAGCTCATATTCTTACGTTTTATTCAGAGGCCCAAACTGGGCAAAAATATGCAATTTGTTGCAGTTGCTGATATTTATATGGCCAAAAAATAAGTTGAAATTCTGATACTTTCTGATCTTTATAACAGTATAGCAGATTACTTGCATAAAATGCATATAAATATCAGTTGTTACTCTATATCTCAATGCGTCTTGTAAGTTGATATTTAAATGCTTTATGATAAAAACTCTAGTTTTTATTGTGGAGGGCAAAACATATAATACAATGATGATTGAGAGATGAACAAATAAACATTCCTCAAAAGTTTGATGTATCATATTTGATACTCACATTATAGCATGCTTTTTCGAAAATGAATGTATGGATAAACAAGTAAAATTGCTTCAGTGTTCCTCTTAAAATATTACAAACAATATGAAAGTTATTCTTATGTTTACTTAATAAAAATCTGTAAAGATGACCTGAAGTGGATGTTTTTAAAATGATACTAAAAGCACTTTTACTTGATAAAATAATGATAATAAAGTATTAACTATCAATTAGATGACAGAAGGCATTTAGTAGACTCTGTACAACAGGATTTTTAGAAAAGTAATGAACATATTGATAATTAAAATGCCTTTTAGAAGATATTCACATGTGATACAGTAGACTTTATATGGTTAAAGTAAACTTCTAAAAGGAATACAGCACGTTGACATTGGGTTTCATTCCTTATAGTCCATTTTCTGTAATCTATATCCTAGAGTAGTCTACTTCTTAACTTGGCTTAGTGAATTCAATAAGAAGGCCGTACATTTTTAAACAACGTTTTCATTATTAATACATTTCAGTTCTTCACTAAACCTTGATGAGCACATGGGCTGAGCTTGTGCCTGCATCTACAAGCAGAAATCTACTTCACAGACCACCTGTGTGAGAAATACATGCCACACTGAGTGGAAACTGAAGGGCAACCTGCCCTGACAGGACTCCAGGAATCCTGCTTATCTGCTACTTGTATGTATAATTTTCTTCTGGTGCAGCTTTGCAGATGACATGGAAACAGCCACTCTGCATGATGACAGAAGTGTGGAGCCTGATGAGCCTCGCCGTGCTCAGCGTGAGAACATGAGTAGCATAGCAGCAGGTGGAGAGGATGACGGTAGATGAGGTTAATGCTTCCAGAAGCTTCTTTCTCAGCCTAAAAAATAGAGCCTTATCAACTTTCTTAAAGGCAGTAGGAACACATACAGCTGAAAGGTTACAGATAGGGCTGAAAAAGGTTGTGTATATGTAAATCTACATTTTTTGTTCAAGAACACTTAGAAGTGGACTTCAGGCAATGAAAATGATAATACAGTTTCTTTAAGGGTTCAGAAGGTCACAGTGATGTCTTTTCCAGAAACCTATGAAGAAAAGCACCAAGAAAATTGTTATAGGCTACTCTTACTTGTCTCTTTCTGCTTGCATTTCAACCTTTCATGGCCTGGCTAAGAGCTTTAGCAAACCATTGCCTAGCAACTCAGCTCAGCTGAATGCAATGTCCTCTCTACCAAGGACTGCGCTTTAAAACTAATTTGAATTATAAAATAGACATTTTAAAAGGAAGAATCATGCCATTATATGTGAACGGACCAGGTATTTAGTCACATCATTACAAAATAAAATAAACAGGCTACTATATATTTTATTAAAGCCCCTGTTTAGAAAAAAAAGTCCATTACAATGTACTTGAAATAAACATGAACTGATATAATATAAAGTATTTAAAAAAGCTAAACTTATTTTATTTCAGGTAGTTTAACATTTTAGTTTAGTTTTAGTCTTGCACAATAATTTACTTTTACATAATAAAAAAAAATTGTTTAACACAATGTACTAAAATAACTAAACTGAAATAAAAAGTCCTAACATAAAATAAAATAAAAAATCCTATGAAATAAAAAAAAACTAACATTTTTAAATAATAATAATAAAAATGACTAAAACAAAATTACTACAATTTTAAAAAATATAAAAACAAATTAAACATGTAAATAAAAACGATGATAGCATCCAAGTGATCAAACATACAATACGTATAGTGCAAAAATATCACAGTATTTAAATTGATGAAAGATAGCACCAGTTGCATTTTATATGAAGCATGAGAGAGCAAGTCTTTGTTACCCTGAAAACCACATTGCTTCAGGTAATGGCAAATATAGGAAATACATTATCAGACCACCGGTTGCCATGATTGCCCAATAAGAATAAACTATTTAGAGAGTTGTGATGTTATATTGTGAACTGGTAGATTCTGAACATTTGAAATTATGTATCCATTAAAAATATTTTGGTTAGTTTATAGGTTACCATTCCTAGGGCACTACAGGTGCATCTCAATAAATTAGAATGTCGTGGAAAAGTTGCCACGCCGAAATGAGGCAGTAATTAAAGCAAAAGGAGCCCCTACCAAGTATTGAGTACATGTACAGTAAATGAACATACTTTCCAGAAGGCCAACAATTCACTAAACATTTTTTTTTTATTGGTCTTATGAAGTATTCTAATTTGTTGAGATAGTGAATTGGTGGGTTTTTGTTAAATGTGAGCCAAAATCATCACAATTAAAAGAACCAAAGACTTAAACTACTTCAGTCTGTGTGCATTGAATTTATTTAATACACGAGTTTCACAATTTGAGTAGAATTACTGAAATAAATGAACTTTTCCATGACATTCTAATTTATTGAGATGCACCTGTATAATTGACGTAAATTCAGCATTTCTTTTGAAAGATGTGAATGTTCATATGTTGATATAAACTGGCTGAACATCGCTAGTCTTACTGTGAATGATTCACTGTTGAATGGTATTACAAAAAAAAAAAAAGTTAGACATTTTTTGAGAAAAAAATGTGTAAGCCTGTGTATTAGTGATTTATGTGAACCCCTTCAATTATTATTTATTCATATTTGCATCCAACACTCTGCAGTCGAATAATCTGTGTGTTTCATGAACTGTAGCATTTTCTTCTTTGTGTTCTCGTTCTAATTTGCAGTGTATTATTTCTTTTGCATTTCTCATTTTCTTTTAGATTATGCATTTCTCAGTGTGGTTCCTAACTTATTGTAAAAGAGGAACTAAAGTGTGGCAAGGCAACGTTTTTGCCAGCATTGTGCAGTCAGTCATATTTAATTGAGCCCTTGAGGAAGTTGGACTATAAGAGCATTTCCATTAGCTTTTTTTGCCAAACATTTGCACAGATTAAGTGTAAAAAAAAAGTGTATCAAATTAAGTTTTGTTTTTTGTTTTTTTGGTTTAAACCTCTTATTTCTAGAGATTTTGCACATGATAGTTGCCTATCTACAAATGCAACACTTTTGTTGTGCCTCTGAGGTGGGTTAATTTAGCATTTTAAATAATAATCTTGGCTCCTGTGAGACTAGCTAACTCCAATATGAGCATAATCAACACCAACAACACAACCAAAGCAACGTGTCTTGAAACGGAGTCCTATCCATGGGCTGTACTATGCAAGGCTAGTTGGAGAATAACAATAGCAGGCCGTTTGTCACTTGTCTTTTGTGACAGTACCAGCTCTCCCAGGTGATTCATTTCTTCCTTGGACCATATTTTTCAGCCATCTCAGGCGAAAGTGGCAGAGAATGATGAAAAAGGTTGTGCTGTCTTCATATTTCTACAAACTTCGCAGTTCCTGCGCAATATTGGTTGTACAGAGTATATAAAAATGTCTTAAAGGATTCATCCAAAAATGAAAATTTGCTGACAATCTAATTGAAAACCCTCAGGCCAGTTTGTTTCTTCATCAGAACAGATTTGGATAAATGTAGCATTAAATCACTTGCTCACCAATGGATCCACTGCAGTGAATGGGTGCCGTCAGAATGAGAGTCCAAACAGCTGATAAAAACCTCACAATAATCCACAAGTAACCCACACGTCTTCAGTCAATCAATTACCATCTTGGGAAGTGAAAAGCTGCATGTTTGTAATGAACAAATCCATCAAGGCAATTTACATTAAACCATTGTTTTTGCCTAAATACGATCCATAATCTATAAAAATGCTTCCTCCAGTGAAAAAGTCCATCCCCTGTTGTCCTCTCACATCAAAATCCACCAACATATTTGTTCAGAACTGTTTTGGCTTGTAAATGGTACTTGATCTGTGCGTATTTCTCTCCTGATTCAGACCAGACATTTTTTTCCGTCTTGATGTATTTATTACAAACATACATTTCGCATCATAAGACATAAATTGGTGGACTGGAGTCATGTGGATTACTTGTGAAGCATTGTGATGTTTTTATCAGCTGTTTGGACTCTCATTCTGACGGCACCAATTCACTGATGAGCAAGTGATGTAATGCTAAATTTCTCCAAATCTGTTCTGATGAAAAAACAAACTCCTCTACATCTTAGCTGGCCTGAGGGTGAGTTAATGTTCAGCAAATTTTAATTTTGGGGTGAACTATTCCTTTAAATAAAACAGCAGTCATGCCACTGTTTGCATGTTGAGAAATGCT
Organism: Sinocyclocheilus anshuiensis; assembly: GCF_001515605.1. Classification (NCBI taxonomy): domain Eukaryota; kingdom Metazoa; phylum Chordata; class Actinopteri; order Cypriniformes; family Cyprinidae; genus Sinocyclocheilus; species Sinocyclocheilus anshuiensis. Next base: position 1,345,580 of record NW_015557197.1, on the reverse strand, counting down.
TGTAATATTAGTTTCTGTGTGCGACAAAATATCCTTATAGTAAATCAAATTATTATGCACTACTACAGCATAGAGTGTTCATACACAGTAATTCTAAAGGCCCACATGTATTTTAATTTTCAAAGCGTGATCATTGGCTCATGAATTTCAGATGCCTCAAGGCTGCATACAGACTTTTTTAATATCCAGCACATTATACTAGGAGAGATTTTTAATAGATGTTGTCCACATTGGATTGTAAAGAAATACATGAGCAGATTGTAAACATGGCACATGTGCTAAGCTGTGAATCACAACTAGCATGAAAATAGTAAAGTGCTTTTTTCAGACAACCATTTGCTTAATTTCTGTGGAGAGTCTGTTTTCTGTATATTATTATTATTAAAACCCTTTTTTTTCTTAGTTGATTAATATTTAAGTTGAACTGAGTAACTTGAGTTTAAATATAATTTCTTGTGTTGCATAATTTTTTACTGTTTACATTTTGCTGAAAAGCTTATATAGTTGCATGACATATTCCTTATGCATTTGGGGCATGTTATCACAAAAGGTGTGCTCAAAAAAAACACCTCTCCGAAGAACTGTATTTTTATTTATTTATTTAGGCCTATTTATTTATTTATACTGTAGCATATATTGTCTGTAAATAAAATGACTTTTTTTTTTTTTTAAATAACCTTGAAAAATATTAACTGGATTTAAAGCGTGACAACTAGCCCATGTGATTTACATTAAATAGTACAAAAACTAACAATTGTTAAATATAATATAATATAATATAATATAATACAATATAGTTTCATGATTTTTTATTTTTTATTCATCCTCAGTACCCTTCACACCAACGGTTTAGCTACATACGCTTAAAGTAAAATACTTTCAAGCACGAACACATTCAGAAACAAAAATAGAATAATATTTTATTTTAGGTCCTGTCAACCCACCTACTGGGACATTTCCAAAATCACTTTTTCAACGACTTTCGCATTACATCACATCCAAAAGAAAAGAGCAGGAGGCGGAGATGAAAGGAACCGTGACCGACGGAACTGACGTCACTGCCATAATGTAAACTGTTGAGATGATCCATGGTAACAGACTCAGTGCAGCAACACCGCGCGCACAGACGCACGCACGGCATCCGACAGAAATGCCTCGAACCTGGTTCGCACCTGCACCGGCTCTCGCTTCTTACAAACGTGTTACACGCGCCGTCGGCCTTTTAAACGCGACGCACCTGCCGGGAATCCAAAACATTTGATGTATTCCTTCTACAAATCTACTGTCAGTTCACAAGAAGCAAGGAAAGCAGCGAAATGTGCGGTTGAACTGCTGCTCATCTCAGCGCTTTCGCTTACTATTTCTAACAGACTACAATACGAGCAGATGATTTTAATCCGGATGAAATAATGACTCTTGTGGATTAACGCCTTCATTGTCACTCTAGTTTTTGCTTTGTCGGGATCATCTGCCTTTACCATTTGCCATTACAGTCTGTATATAACAGCCATAGTAATATAATATCGTGAAGATGGCGACTGGAGCGGGCTGGCAGCATTACTACAACCCCGCTGGCAGCACTTCGACGGGGAAATATAACAGCACCTCCACTTCGACATCCACCAGCACGTCCTTCCCGTCTGGGTTAACCCTCGAATACACGCAGGACCTCCATCTGAAGATGAGCAAGAAGATTGCACAGCTGACCAAGGTAATTTTGTGCGCGTTTTGGGGATGCGTAATGCCATGTGTGCTGTTTGAGCGATGCGCATTGGAGGTGCCACCGGAGACCCCTATCCAAATTACAACAGGCTGGCCTGCTATCCGGATTAACCCTAGAATACATAATGAGCTCAAAATTACCAGAAGGGGTGGAAATTTTTATTAATAAAAACATTTAATTTCGTGATGTGCCATGTGTATTTCACAAAAAGGTTGTATGAAAGTCTCACCAAAATCGTCATATTTCTTGGTTATCAAAATGAATAAGAATCTATATATAATAAATAAATAAATTGAATTAAAATGTATAACAGCCATAGTAATATAATATCGTGAAGATGGCGACTGGAGCGGGCTGGCAGCATTACTACAACCCCGCTGGCAGCACTTCGACGGGGAAATATAACAGCACCTCCACTTCGACATCCACCAGCACGTCCTTCCCGTCTGGGTTAACCCTCGAATACACGCAGGACCTCCATCTGAAGATGAGCAAGAAGATTGCACAGCTGACCAAGGTAATTTTGTGCGCGTTTTGGGGATGCGTAATGCCATGTGTGCTGTTTGAGCGATGCGCATTGGAGGTGCCACCGGAGACCCCTATCCAAATTACAACAGGCTGGCCTGCTATCCGGATTAACCCTAGAATACATAATGAGCTCAAAATTACCAGAAGGGGTGGAAATTTTTATTAATAAAAACATTTAATTTCGTGATGTGCCATGTGTATTTCACAAAAAGGTTGTATGAAAGTCACACCAAAATCGTCCTATTTCTTGGTTATCAAAATGAATAAGAAACTATATATAATAAATAAATAAATTGAATTAAAATGTAAACAAAAACTAATTCAAAGTAATAATAAAAACTGTAATAGTATCTCAATGATATTAAAATAACACTTGGTTATAGGTTCAGAAAAATATTGTCAAAAATTGTCAGTATTATTTAATATAAATAAACTATAATAAAATAATTTTGTTTGTACTGGCTTAATCTTAAAAAAAAAATACGTGATAGGCCTCTAATACAGTACAGTACCAGTCACATCTGACTGATTAATATCCAAAAGACATTAAAAAAAAAATATACTGAAAAATATATATTGTTCGTATGGGTCTTTTTTGCAGACCATGCAAAAAAGCACAAGTGTGCGGCAAGCGCGTGTACTCTTTAAATACTGTTTAAAAAGCATCCCTCTGTGCATCTCATGAGGTTGAGGGAAGCCCGGGGTTTGCAGAGTGACTTGAAAAGGTATTTTAATTTATTAACATTTTTGGACACTACATAATTTCCACAATGAGAATTGAAAGTGATAATAATGAATGAGTGGGTGTGTCCAAATTTCCGACTGGTGCTGTTCCCTCAAAAGGAAGCAGTGCAAAATCTGCCCAAAATCCATCTTGTGTAAAATGTGCTGGTCCTGTCTACAAGGATCATAGCTATATAATCTGCAAAGCCTGCTAGGCAAATTTGTATTTCTCACATAAACACATTTGTTATAGCTGAATTTTATCTATGAACCCAGTACGGGTTGTTTTGAACCCCTTTATGTGCTCCTGTGGTTTCTGGGACATGTGTTCTTTAGTTAAAGCTTGCTTAAATTCAGTTTGTATATGCTTAATGTCATCATACCTTTTTATTTTTTGGTTATTTTTTAGTAATAATTTGTCTTCCTGAAAATATCTACACTGATCATACTTCATCCTCAGGTTGGACATTCACTTGCGTACAATTGTGTATGTTATATTTGTGGTTTAATCTGTGAATATTATCAAGACCTGCTGTTTAGTATAATCCTCTTAGCCTGACTGAGATATGGGAATGGCATGTTTCCAAAGCCTGCTTCAGCTATTAATTTTCAGGTATTAGAGCCAGGGTTCCCACGCTCATGGACAACCTGGAAATATCAGCGTTGAGTTTGCAGACCTGGAAATTTCTATAGTGAATATACATTTTTTTAAAATAAAATATTTCATGAGCTAGATATGAATGGTGTGTAGAGCTAAACTTGTTTAAGAGCCATAGTGATGTTCAGTTTGTGAGACAATCATTGTTCTGAGTTGGTTCTTTTGTAATGAATTGGTGAAACTGGTTTACAGAATGGTGCGATTCATTTGTTGATATAATGATTGAATCTCTATAGTGTCTGATTTGAAGATTAGTATTATAGAGATAATACATACACATACACAAAGCCTCTATTTTGTGGAAGGTCATCAGGTTTTATTGTGCGCCAATTGCTTTTTTGAGTTGGTTCTTTTGTAATGAATTGGTCAGATTAGTTCTCAGAATGATTCATTAGCGAATCTGTCTTATTGTTTGTTAATATAATTACTGGATCTGTACAAGTGCCTGCTTTGAAGGTTAGTATTATAGAGAAAAAAAATATATATATACCTTCTTCACATACCCAAAGCCTCGCTCTATTACATGGGAGGAAAATAGTTATGAGTTGCTTGCTTCTCTTGTAAAGAATTGAATAAACTGGTTCACAAAATTGTCTTGAATCGTTTATTGATATAATTACTGGACTGGACCTCTATAAGTGTCTGCTTTTGAAGATTAGTATTATACAGCAATCAAATATAATGTCTTCACCCAAAGCCTCTATTCTGTGTAAGATTGTTGATTTTTATTGTGAGCCAGTTGTTCTTATGAATTGGTTCTTTCATAATGAATTGACTGAACTGGTTCACAAAATAGTCAGAATGATTCATTAGCAAATATGTCTTGAGTTATTTGTTGATATAATCACTATAAGTGCCTGCTTGGAAGATTAGTATTACAGAGAAATCAAATATAATATCTTCACGTAACCACAGCCTCTATTCTGTGGAAGGTTGTCAATTGTATTGTGTTTTGTAATGTACTTGTAGAAGCAAGGTTCTGGCAAGCCTTGATCTGTGTTTGTTGTCTAACCATAAGTAAAGAAACTGGATCAGGAATACAAAGTGAGCTACAAAATACATATTTTATTGAACCTGAGTCTTAACATTCATGTGTGTGACTTAATTTTCCTTGCATCATAAATTACCATACAATTATTAAGTTCAGTCTCAACCTCCAGAAGGTCTGCTGGTTTATGACTGCCGTTCTTGCACATGCACAGTGACGCTGACTGAAGTTCATTCGTCCTTAGGAAGCTCGGGCTGCGCCTCATAAATGAGATTACACTGCTTTGGCTGAGTATTGATGTACCTGTCAGACTGTCATTAAACATGGACACCTGGGTCATTGCTTTTAAAGGATATGTGAGGCATGAAGAGTTGATGTGTCATCAAAAAAGTGCACAGAGGATTTTAGAATTTATGATATTTGCATCACATTACAGTTCTTTGTGCTTCGTACTGGATAGTTAGCCCATCCATAGGTGTCATCTGTTTGTTGGTTGAGAAATTTTTTACTCAAAAATGAAAATGCTGTCATCATTTACTCTCCCTCATGTCGTTCCAAACTTGTATGACTTTGTCTTCATTTTATTTAATTATTTTTTTTTTTTTCCCATACAAAGAAAGTCAAAGTGGTCCTGTAATACAGTATGTGTGGTCTACTTGGCTTTCAAAGTATATTTGTGTTTTCTTCCTCCAAACACATAAAAATATACTTTGAAAGTAAATCAAATGATGACCATAAAGAAAATCAAATAAAATTTAAATACAGTAAAAGTTAAATCAATCAATCAGTCAATTTGGATACAAAACTTTGCATAGTTTTCATATTGTGCTATTGGATAAACCTTTTGCATTTTTGTGTGAAATGCACAAGGCAATTGAAATGACACTAAAAATGACAACTCAATGTAAATTTAAAAGAATAGTTCACTCAAAAATGAAAATTCGGTCATCATTTACTCACCATGTCATTCCAAATCTGTTTGACTTTCTTTCTTTCTTTATTTTCTGGTTTGCCCATACAAAAAAGTCAAATGTCATTTGGATCCCTTGACTTCCACAATATCTTTTTTGTTTGTTCGTTTGTTTGTTTTCTAAATTAAAAAAGAAAGTAAAATGATGATCACTTTCATCTTTGGGTGAACAATTACTTTACTGGTTGGTACAAAACTTTGCAAAGTTTGCACTGTTATCCTAATGTGTCCAATAGCATTTTTCAAAGTTTTGATATATAAGTATTTTTGTGTGATATGCAGTGGTGCTGGGCGGTATACCGGTTCATACCGAATACCGGTGTTTATTTTTGTTATGATATGAATTTTTAAAATACCGCAATACGTATGTCGCTTAAACAACGTTCGGAACGCGACACTGTTTGAAAGGGGTCCCTTTTCACTGTTGCACTGTGGTGAGGGAACAGCT